>NC_056732.1:154986641-155064141 GCF_019279795.1 Protopterus annectens | reverse complement strand
CAAAAAATCCTTGCTTTAAGTGATTCAAAGAGCTGAGGCTTTGTCCATTTTGTTTCATCGGGCTGAATCTGTAGCCATTTCCTGACATCATTTCAAAAGGTATAATAATGTATGAACCTTAAAGCATCACATACATAACTATGTTCATATTCTTCAGTTTTAATGAAGTGTATCCCTCTGTTACAAACATATCCAATTCCAAATTAGAAAAGAGTATAAGTAAACAAATTTCCTGCAGTCAGAATTTAACTTGGTTAAGGCAGTAGCATAAATAAATGATTAAAACTCCATAAACTAATGCAGGCATGTGGCAAAATAAATATAACTGTCTCAAAAAGTTTGGCTTGTATTCAAGATATATAAACTAAAGTATTACCAGAATGAAAGCCACAGAAAATTGAAACAATTATACCTACTGCAATGTTACTAAATATTAAAATAGTTTGCTACTGCAAAGAAAATCTAGGTTCATAGTAGCAAATGTTTTGTGAACCTATGTTTTAACAAGTATAACCTTTCATTCTTATTCTTAAAAGAAAGTAACATACTTTAAACCATAAACTGATGTGTCATGGGATTTCAGAAAACATTACTACAAGTGCTAAGGCCTACCATGAGTGGCATTAGCCTTGCGGTAACCCGTTCTTATTTAGAGACCACCCTACTGCAATGATTTTCTGCGAGTGGAAACATCATGTGGAGGACAGTACCACTGACCATGCTGCAGGATAAGCAGACAATCCAGGGGAGTGGCTAATGTTAATTAATCATATGTTCTCCTGCAGACATGCCTGCAGCCACCTCCTTATGCTGTACAGCTGCATAAATTAACATGGCAAGGCATTTTAATTAACATGGCTTAAAGTCATCAGACGTCCATTGAAGTCAAGGGAAGACACTGCATTGCAAATAAGTGGAACAAAGTTCAGAAATGCCAGGTGGTGATAGTGGGGGTGTGAATGTATTTATATATGTGGCGGCATGACTACATGTCTGCAAGGGTATGAATGAAGTCAGATGACTGTAAGTGTATTTGTATGGGTTTGATGTATATGTGACTGTGTGTGTGTGTTTCTGTGTGAATGAGAGACTGTGTCTTGGAGTGTGGGGTATTTGTGCATGTGTGTGTGTGTGTGTGTGTGTGTGTGTGTGTGTGTGTGTGTGTGTGTGTGTGTATGTGTGTGTTACGTTGATGTCTTTATGAGTGTAAGAATGCCTGTGAATATTTGAATGCCTGTGAATGTGTGTGAGTGCTTTTGTCTGTATATGTTGTGTGTGTCCATCTGTTTACACACCTTTGTGTGTCCACGCACAAATCTAAATGTGTGTGAGTCTTTATGGATCTGGTACTTGTCCCAACCAGATCCATAGGTCAACAGAGAAAATTATCACCAGATAGTTATACCTCTCAACTCTCCAGATTGTCACAGAATGTCCAGATTTTTCCTCATATTTTTGGTCTGTTCCTCATAAAATTTGTGATTTTCTTACAAATAACTGAGATGATCTGAAGACTGAAGTCAGTAAATAATGATATACATTTGTATTTCAGACTTCATAGTCTTCATAAAAATACATGCTAAGAAAAATGCTGTTATTCTAGCAACTTTCTCACTTTATAAGAGCAATATTTAAAATCTGTCCCTATTTTTGGGCCTTTGTACCCCAATTCTGTCAAGCTTTATCCATTTTTTGTGCTAAGAAGTTTGGAGGTATGCCAGAAAGTTATTATTAGGACGGATGGTAATAAAGAACAATTAATGAAATGCAAATTAGCTAATAATGAGGTTTTCCTCACTGTGACTAAAGCTGTCTCTGAATTGCCTGTTCCCACAATCATGTACACTTGACCTACCTGTGGTAGACGGTGGTAGATAGTGTACATAGTACATATCTGTGGCCAATTACTATGAATTCCAGCTATATATATATATATATATATATATATATATATATATATGCAGACAAGGTTATCAATGACGAGGTATATGCCTTGTACCATACTATTAAAATTAAGGCAGAATGTTGTATTAAGGAAGGATATTGTAGTCTACCCTTTTCTTGTATAAGATCGCTTGATATAGTTGCATTTTGGAGATCAAGCAGATGCAGCCTCTTAAATGGGATTTCTGTGGAGATGTCTATGGATGTGCCTTTTTGAGGAAGCATAGTTCATATGAAAAGGGGGTAGTGTTCTTGAGGTATGTTATCAGCCTTCCCTTATTTTCCCTTGATTTTAATAACTTTTCTGAATGGGAGGCAAAGAGGGAATCTTGGCTTACTGCAACATATGAAGTTTGTGTCTTAATATCTTTGGGGACATTTTCTGAAAAAGGTCAAATTTATGTTACAAAATAATTCCTATCATAGCTTATCTGTGAGATACCGAGTGTATTGACAGGACACACAAAAAATGAATATTGCTGCCACATGAAAAGGGATTACTTTGTCTCAAAATTTAAAAAAACTTACAGATAATCAGACTAGAATACAAATATTACTAAAGTCCATTGAGGATGTTTGTTCTGAATGGAAAAGGGATTGCATTTGCATGCAGTTTAATGTGATGGCAAATTAACAAAAGAGTACAATGAGTGGCTTGGACTGAAAGCCCCTTACCCTGGAAACAGTGGCTATCCCAGATGATTAGTAACTGTGGGCATCATGTAGAATGATACCTGAAGATGAGGGGGCCAGCATTAAATTAGGGGCTATGGTCTCCTACAGAGAACTGAATATTTTAAATAGGTTATCTATTTTTTTGCAATTGTTAAATTATTTGTGTTAATTGAAGAATTTCAGAGGATCAGTTTTTCCCCCCAATGACTATTGTTCAGTGGTGTATTTTTTAATTATGTGAAGAGTGGTTCTGCTTTGTTTTTGAATAAAGAATATGGAATAATGTCCAGTGCAAATGGATGGTGAGTTTGGATACTATTATTGTTTTGAATGTTATATTATCAAAGCCAAATCATGTGTATAAATGGTTAAATAAGAGCTTAGTTTGCAAAGTGATGAGGTACAGCATTGGATATTATTATCTCAGTCAGACTACAAGGAATGTCGAGCTGTGATGAGTAGTTTTACAGAATTGGAGTCTCCCAAAGTATATTAAAACTGGTAATTCTTTTTTTAAATGGAAACTGTTTATTCAACCCAGTTAAGAGAGACATGATCTTTACACGAATTTAAAAATATATAAGTCGGTGATTGTTGCATTATAAGAAGTACATTTAAATGATCAATAATATAAAATGGTAAATAAAGACATTATATTGGAGTTTTCTGCCATTTTAAAAAGAGCAAGACATATGTGTTGTTAATTTTTTTTCAAGAAGTGATTAGTTTCAGTTAGTGGAAAACCTAGCTGACCATGTAAGTAGTTATATTCTCAGTAAAAGCTGTGGGGGAGAGGAGATGTACATTTGTTACTCTAAGATCAGTTTATATCCCATCTAAGATAGACATATGAAGACTTAGCAAATACTGATAATGGCAGCGGCATTTCAAGAAGTTGCAGTGTTATTATGGGAATTGTAATTTAATATAATGCACTTCAGATGCTTTCATTGGCCCCAGGATATCAGTGGAACAACTAGTTTTGTATTTTATTAAGAAAGTGTGATCAGTGGACACACACACACACCACACACACACACACATATATATATATATATATATATATATATAGAGAGAGAGAGAGGTCCACTTCATATGACTAAAAGCTCAAAATACTGAAATTCATTTGACTGAGTCCACAATCCCAAATGTTCAAAATACTAAAAACTCATTTGACTGAATTTCAGAATACTGAAAGCTTGCTATGCTGAATTGCAAAATACAAAATGTTAAGCCGTAGACATGACGTGTTTCCTTTCACCTGTGAATTGCTTAACATAACTGAAAATGCACAGATCAGTGAATACCAAACATTTCATCACAAATAACATTATTCACAAAACCTAGGTTTACAATATCAAATACACTGTGCAAATATCACAAACAATTCAACTCACCAAATAAAAACTATAAAAGTAAAAAATGCACACTTACAACACCAACTACTAAGTCTTTCCAAAATTAAAAACTATTTACTTATCTTAACAACAGACACCGGATGATATAAAACCAAACTAGGTGGGGGGCTATGCCCCCACACCCCCAAACTATATATACTAAATCTGGGATCATACTACAGTGAGGAAAAAGGCATATACCCTTTACTTACCTTATAGTACTGTACACACTGCCATTTTGTATTTTGCAATTCAGCATTGTCAGCTTTCAGTATTCTGAAATTCAGTCAAATTAATTTCAGTATTTTGAGCTTTGTGTCATGTGAAGTGGACCCATATGTATATATATATATATATATATATATATATATATATATATATATATATATATATATATATATATATATATAAAATGGTTAATGCTGGGCCTGGTTTGGTTATGTGAAAGAATTGAGGAAACTGGAAAATTATATGCATTTGGAGAGATTTATACAGGAGAAAAGGCTGTTTTATCGGAAATGGATAAAGAAAAACTGAAAAGAGCAAAGCAGGAATTGCTGGAACATCTAGATAAGATATTGTAGTTTTAGATGATAGCGATCAAAATTATAAAATATACACTGAAAGTGCAAAAACTATTATCTGTCAGGCGGATGTAGTAAAAGTTTCACAGGATTGTCTTCATGACTGGAAAAATTAAATATAAAAATGATTTAACTAAGTCACCAGGGGAGGATGAAGAATGGAAAGGCTGCTGGTCCAGATGACATACCAGTGGAAGCATGGAGGTGCTTAGGAGAAATGGCAGTGGAGTTTTTAACCAGATTGTTTAATGAAATCTTGGAAAGTCAGATGATGCTTTAGGAGTGGAGAAAAAGTATTTTGGTACCTATTTTTAAAAATAAGGGTGATGTGCAGACCTCTAGTAACTATAGAGGGATACAACTGATCAGCCACAGCTTGAAGTTATGGGAAAGAGTAGTGGAAGCTAGGTTAAGAAGGGAGGTGATGATTAGTGATCAGCAGTATGGTTTCATGCCGGGAAAGAGCACTACAGATGCAATGTTTGCTCTGAGAGTGTTGATGGAGAAGTACAGAGAAGGTCAGAAGGAGTTGCATTGTGTCTTTGTGGATTTAGAGAAAGCATATGACAGGATGCCTACAGATTAGTTGTGGTATTGTATGAGGAAGTCAGGAGTGGCAGAGAAATATGTAAGAGTGGTACAGGATATGTACGAGGGTAGTGTGACAGTGGTGAAGTCTGCAGTGGGAGTGACAGATGCGTTTAAGGTGGAGGTGGGATTACATCAAGAATCAGATCTGAGCCCTTTCTTATTTGCAATGGTGATGGACAGGTTGACAGATGAGATCAGACAGGAGGCCAGAACAAATGCAGCCTCTGCGAGTACGGCAGCTGCAGGGTCCCAAAGAGAAAGTACACAGAGCAAAAAGTAAGGACGAGCAAACCAGGCACCTTTAGATAACATATAATACTTTAATAAAAGTATTAGCGTCTTTCAAACAACAGACCGGTTTTGGAAAATACAATATACAAGAGCCTTCTTCAGTGCATGCCTTTGATGCAGAAAAAGAACCTATATATAAATAATTCAATGAATCATGTGATTAATTAGAAATGCTCACTGAGCCCTGGTTTAAAGAGCCCACCAAGTCTGATAATCCATTTCTTCTCCATGGAGTTAAGTAAATCATGCCAACCTGATTTATTACTTCTTGTACTCAAAATTTTGTCTATAATGACAAAACTAAAACATGCATTATGATGAATTAAGGAGTGTTTATATAGGGCACTCGTTTCTCTCCTATTCCTGATATCACTGAGATGCTCAGATATTCGAAGTTTCAATGGTCTTGAAGTTTGACCCACATAAAATGCAGGACAATTGCACTTGGCCAAGTAGATTACCCAGTCAGAGGAACAGTTGGCAAAGAATTTTATATTGTACACCTCTGGGGTATTTTGACTACTAAAGCTTTTGGTTTTGAGTAACTTGGTACAGTATGTGCAGTGTCCGCAAGGAAAGCATCCCAGTAAAGGTTCACCTGATAGTGTAGTCTGAATAGGATTAATGGTTTTTACTGCAGAATGTTTGTAATGATTAAAAAAAGCAGATAGATTTTTGCCTTTTTGAAAAGAAAAAGAACATCTATTACCAAGAATTTCTTGTAGTTTGGGTTCACATGTTAGTATGTTCCAATTATGTTGGACCATATTGATAAGTGTGTTAGTGTTACGTCCATAAGTAGTGACAAGTCTGGGTGGTTTGGAGTTGGATTTATTGGTGGTTTTATAAAGAAGAAGGTCTTCACGTTTCATCTTATCGACAATATGTTTGGTATGTACCAGATGACCCATTTGGTAACCCCGGTCATAAAATCTCTGTACAAGATCGTCCCTAGATTGTGTGTATGTGTGTTGATTGGAACAAATGTGTTTAATATGCATAAACTGAGATTTAGGAATGTTTTTGCAAATATGGGGAGGATGGAAGCTGGAGGCATGGAGTAGTGAATTATTTTCGGGGAATTTGCGGTGAATTTCTGTGGACAGCGTATGATCAGATGTACGGCAAACCAAAACATCTAAAAAAATTATTTTATTTTTATCATAGCTGACAGAAAATTCAATGCCCCATTTATTTTCATTCAAATAAGTAATGAATTCCAAAAGATATTCACTATCCGCCCTCCATACCAACCAGCAATCATCTAAGTACCTGCGCCAGATGTCCATTTCTTCAATATAGATATTATCAGAATTGTCATAAATTACCTGTTCTTCAAAGTACGCCATGAACAAATCAGCGTATATGGGGGTAAAAGAGGCCCCCATGGCAGTCCCCTTAGTTTGCAAATAACATTTTCCTTTGAAAAAGAACACATTTTTAGTCAATACATGTTCCGTCAAACACAACAAAAGGGTGTTGAAACCTGGCTTATTCAGCCAGTATTCCAGAGCCTCCAAACCAGCCCAGTGTGGTATGTTAGTATATAGTGATTTAACATTTAATGTACAGAGTAACCAGTCTGGCTCTAACTGTGTATCTGAAATGATTTGCAAAAATTCAGTAGTATCCCTAATCCTTGCACAGACACATTGAAGAAGAGGCTGTAAATATTTGGTGAGAAACAAAGATAATGGTTCAGTTAATGAATTTTTTGCCGGAAACAATAGGTCTGCCTGGAGGATTGTGAAGATCCTTGTGTATTTTAGGTAGAAAATATATGTATTGTGGACAAGGATTAGTGATGGTAAGTTGTAATTGTGTATTTTTGGTAATAATCCCCTCTTCAGCAGCTGAAATGAGAAAATAATCAATCTGTTTTTTGAAAGAATAATAATGTGCATTGGATAGTTGACTGAGTGCTTCATGGTCATATTGTGGTACATCCTGAACAACTATTGAGCCCCCTTTATCAGCACCAATAATAACCAGGTCATGGTTGTTAGCTAATTTATTGATGTGATCCATACATATTTTAGATGAATTATTTGGTAAGGGGGGAACTGATCTATAGTGAAAATGAATATCTTTGATCATAGCTTGCTGAAACATGTGAACATGCTGATTCATGGGAGGCATGAAGGAAGATCTGTGGTATTTGAAGTCATCAGAGATCTTTGATGATGATTGTTCCTGGAAAAATAATTTGAGGTTAAGAATCCTACAGAATGAAATAATATCTTGAACAAAACTCTTCTGAAACAAAAAAAACAGGGATAAATGATAATCCTTTATTCAAAATCTCAATTTCTGAGGAGGAAAGGACATGTGATGAAATGTTGATAATAGTAACATTATTCACTTTGTTACAAACATTTGTAGTAGAGTTTCCATGTTGTCTATGTCCTTTGTGTTTTCTGCCACCCCTCTCCTATGTGTAAACCCTGCGTATTACTAGAATTCCTTCTTTTTAATGCTGGTGAGCCTGTGGCACCCCCTGAGTCAGTGTCAGGACCCGAAGAAGAATAGTCATCAGTGGAGGTGTCAGTATTATAGGATATACTTTTTTTAAGAATGGATTTGGTTCGTTTCCTTTTGGGAGTGCTCCGATTTTGCGGGCAGTAAATCTGACGTGTTTGGCTCTATTTTCAAAATTGAAAGGATCACCTTTTGTGTAATCATCTAAATCTCTTTGGAACTTCTTCCTTTTCCTTTCTTCTAACTGGGATTCTAATGTAGTAATTCTTTACTCAAGTTTTTGATGCAATTGGTATAGATGGTCTGTCCCTCAAATTGTTTGGCCTTTTCACTTATTAAGGTTATGGACGAAATTTCTTGTTCAATGATTCTATTATGATAGTTAGCCAATATTTCTACAAATTTAAGAGATGTTTCTTGTTGGACCTCATTCCATTGTTTAAGTAAAAGTTCATCAGGGGTATTGAACAAAGGTTGTGTGCGTATACTTAATCCCCGTGGGGTAATTCTTTTAAGCAAATAAGCACGGAAGAGCTTGTAGTGCCAAGGCTCTCATGTGTTTATTTAAATTTGAAAAAATATTATCACAACTGTCAGTATTGCCTGCGACACCAACATCACCCAACCGCTTGCCAAGTGGACCTAATCCAAAGGCTGAAAGGTCATCCCTATCAGCGGATAGACCTGTGAACATATGGTTCAATTCCATGATGAATCGTGGAAATAATAATGAAAAAAGAACAGATAATCCACAAATGGACAAGTACCAAGTCTTAAAAGATGACGTTGGCCGGTTCAAACTAGGATCAATAAGCAATACTCTTATGATAATTTGAAATATGTACAATATGTATAGAGGTACCACCAAAATTATTGGTGGGCATGCAATATGTCCTTTGCTGGTCCTAATTGAACCAATAAGCCTACTGTCAAAAACTTCTCATGGTCAAATACTGACTTGGTTGTTAGTATAAAAATAAAGAGTGGGTTTATAGTCGATGAAGCAGACAAAATGGCAGAGGTGAAACTAAATTGGCATAAATGGACTATAAATGTAATTTGGAACAATAAAAAGCTCCCATCCAAAAATTGCAAAAATGGACATCAAAACCAAAATGCTGGAACAAAAATGATAAAAATTACAACTTGCAACTTTTGTTCCAAAAAAGTATTTGTGATGGGATAAGGTACACTTATATAGCCCTGATTAAATAATCAAAGGAGCAATCCGAAATATAAAGACAGGAGGCCCCATGGACTATGATGTTTGCAGATGACATTGTGATCTGTAGTGAGAGTAGGGACCAGGTTGAGGAGACCCTGGAGAGGTGGAGATATGCTCTAGAGAAGAGAGGAATGAAGTTCAGCAGGACTAAGACAGAATATGTTTGTGTGAATGCAAGGGAGGATAGAGGAATGGTGAGGATGCAGGGTGTAGACTTTGTGAAGGTGGATGAGTTTAAGTACTTGGGATCAACAGTTCAGAGGAATGGTGAGTGTGGAAGAGAGGTGAATAAGAGAGTACAGGCAGGGTGGAATGGGTGGAGAAGAGTGTCAGGAGTGATTTGTGACAGACGGGCACCAGTAAGAGTGAAAGGGAAAGTCTACAAGAGGGTAGTGAGACCAGGTATGTTGTATGGGTTGGAGACGGTGGCATTGACAAAAAGGCAGGAGTCAGAGCTGGAAGTGGCAGAGTTAAAGATGTTAAGATTTGCACTGGGTGTGACAAGGATGGACAGGATTAGAAATCAGCATATTAGAGGGTCAGCTCAGGTTGGACGGTTTGGAGACAAAGTCATAGAGGCGAGATTGCGTTGGTTTGGACATGTGCTGAGGAGGGATGCAGAGTATATTGGGAAAAGGATGCTAAGGATGGAGCTGCCAGGTAAGAGGAAAAGAGGAAGGCCTAAGATAAGGTTTATGGATGTGGTGAGAGAGGACATGCAGGTGGTAGGTGTGACAGAGCAAGATGCAGAGGACAGGAAGAAATGGAAACAGATGATCCGCTGTGGCAACCCCTAACAGAAACAGCTGAAAGAGAAGAAGACCAGGGGATACTTTAAAGATTTTTAGAGGTTATTACCAAAATTATATTTTAGGAAGCTAAAAGTATAAAGAAGTAAATAAGAGTATTAATAAACCTTTCTTGGACCAGGTCCACCTGTCATGATTAGAACAGGAATAGACAGAACCTATAGATAATCCCTTTTTCAACAGAAGCAGAGTAGCATTAGGTGAAGGCTTGTTATTAGGCCTTGATGTATTCAAATCTAGCTTATGGCTTTCAATTTAATGTAGCAATATACATTCTACTAAAATAAGTAATTGGTTAAAGAGCTTAGCATCATTCTGGGGTATCCACTTCCATATGTTACTATGGAGTGCGCCTTTAAATTGTCTGCAGTCAAAAATTCTAAAATATTATTTGTTATTTACATGAAGTTCTAGCCGCAGCTATAAAATATGCATTAAGCCAGTCATTTATGATATTATCAATCTGTCCATACTGACTGTCCAGTTGTGAAACTTAAATACTGTTGCTACCAACACTAAATGTTCTACAAGGAAACAGCTCCAGTACTTATTTTTAATGCCCACCCCTCCAGGCATGTCTAAAGGTCAGTTCCCTGTGCTTTCTCCTATTAACTGGTGATCTTGGGCATCTTGAGGCAATGTAGCAACTGCCTCATGTACACTGACAACCCTCTCCTCTTACCTCCCAGCACGTAGACTTGTGAGAGATACACTTATATATCCAAATTGAAAGCCACACACTCTCCAGCCAAGACCGGAGTAGCTGGTCAAGAGGAAAAGGTCAGCACTTGCAGCACACCACATGGAACACCTAGCCCTTCAGAACACACACCAGCACTGCCTTCACATAAAATCACAAATCTCACACCCACCTTCACAGAGGATCTCAATAAAAATCTACTCAAACAGCAGAGACCTCCAAGGCAGAAATGTACTCGACCACCACAACACAACACTAATCATGAGACACATAACTCCCCTAAACAGTGTGCCACTCAACCAAAGCCCCTAATGCAAAACAGCATGCCCAACAAACTAGTCATAGGTGACTAGATAGTGAGGCACACTGATGTCCCAATCACTAGGTTGAATAAGGAGAAAGTAATAGTCAGCTGCCTGTCAGGTGCCAGGATCCACCACATAACGCACTCACTCAGGTCCCTCAACAACAGGTACAAATATGACTCTGTTATTGTACATGTGGGTGTGAATGACCTGAGACGTACCTCCCTGGACTACATGAAAAGAGACATGGAGGAGCTCTTGGATTATGTAGCCCAGGCGGGTATGACCCTAGCCCTGAGCAGCCTTCTACCATCATGCAGAATGATAGCACAGTACAAGCAGAAAATGATTGATTTCAACATTTGCTAAGTTTCTGGTGTCATTCTAAGGGGGCCCAGTATCTGTCTGCCTGGGATGACATGATTGACAGACCTCAATGCTTTGCCAGAGATGGCCTGCATCTGTCACCCCTGGGCTTCTGGATACTGGCCAAGGATCTTGCCACCCCTATAGCACCTTTTTTAGGTGGTGTTCCAAAGACCAAATCACCACCATAACAGCTACAAACAAATGCAATCTGAGGGTCATCCTGCTCAATGCTAGAAGTCTAAATCTCAAAATGCACTCACTCAAAGCACTCCTTAAAATAGAGAGCATCAACATTTGTGCTGTAACAGAGACCTGGTTCAAGGCAGCAGAAAGTACCCCTGCACTACCAGGCCATAACTCATTCCATATGTTTCGGCCCCAGAACTTGGACCAAAGCTCCAAAGGTGGTGGTGTTTCCATATTCATAAAGGATGTGCACACCTCCAGACTGGTAGCCCAGCATAACGCATCAGAGATTCTTCAGGTGCAGCTAATACTGGACAAGAAAGTGATTCAGGTCTTAGCCTGCTATAGGTCCCCAATCATGACCCAAGACTACCACTCCATGTTCCAAAGCACCCTGGAGAATATTAGAGTCCAACCTAACACTCTCATACTGGGCAACTTCAACTACCCCTCCATTAACTGGGAAAACTACTCATGTACCAATACAATTGCCCAACATTTCCTGGAATTCATTAATTCCAATGCCATTGACCAGCTTGTTCTTACCCCCACTAGAGGTAGCAACATCCTTGACCTAGTCATTACTAACATGGGTGACCAGTGCTCTATACCAATAGTCAACTCCTTCCTGGTTAGATCCAACCACAAGCTAATCACCCTGGAAATCCATATCCCCCCCCCCCCCCGCAAAGGTAACCACCATGAAAAACTTCTCCAAAGCTAACTTTGGGCTCCTAAAAACAGAGGTGGCTAACTTCATGGTACCCATGCAATTGGAGAACAGTTGCATGACTGCCAAATCATACACTAATGCCCTGTATGAACATGTACACAAATGCATGGATCTCACCATACCCAATAGAACTAAGATGCTCTCCTCCAAAAAATGGAAGCCAATCTGTTGGTCCCCTGCCATAAACAAACTCTACAAAAAAAGGTGGAAACTGTTGCAAAATAAGGTGAAGTCTCAAGACTGGAAAAACTCCCTTATCAGACTCAAAAAAAAGTTGAGATCCCTCATCAAATCCTCTAAAGCTATCTATGAAAATAGAATTGTGTGTTCTACATGTTAACCCCAGTATCACTAGACTTCTATGTGACACATCTCACTACTATAGGCCTTAAACACTTGCCATATATGGACAGACTGAGACTCAACCCCTTATTACCACAATCAACAGAACAAGCTGAAAGGAGATGCCAGGGTAATCCTATGAGGGCCATTAACCTAGTACACGTTCTACCCACCATTCCAAATTCTCTTCTTCTTTAAGCTTCTGGCAGTCATAGGCATCGGCATCTTCCAAGGCCATGTTTGCCTTCAGTAAGTGTTCATTTAGATGGGATGATAGACTTATGGCTCACTTGCCTATTTTGGAGTGGGGCTTCAGCCCATTTGCAATCCACTGAACTACATGATAATCAATTTAGAGCACATTTAGATTGATAATTATGTTAGCACGTGGTTGGGTTCAAATACCTTAGCAAGGTCGAGATATGCTGTGTATAATTAGGCAGGAATCGGCTCTACCATTAACAAAGCCAAAGTACTGGGGGGTCAAGTCTTTATCAAACTAATTAAGATCTGTTCTAGTTCCTTACAAATGAGGTTCATCAGGCTAGTGAATATGTAGTTTCCTTGGTCCATGTCGGGGCCTGCATTGTGAAGTGGTATCACGACTGATATGCACAGTGCCTCAGGGACAAAGCCACTAAGTGCAAGCTGAGTAACTCTAGGAGTTTGTCCACCAGTGCATGTTTATGTTATCATGTCTCACAGAGGATGTATTTTTTTTTGCTGTGGAAAATACCTTTAGCAAATGTTCTTCAATGATGATAGGAGGTTTGAGAGCCTTCGGGATATATGAGTTTTGTATAGCTGTCTTGGGGATGAAATTTACCTTGAATTTGCTAATATATTTGTGATATTCCCTGTATCCAGAGTGTGCCATTTTTAATAAGTCCAGGCAATGTTTAGTGTTATTTCTTAATTTTCTGATATAAGTAAAGAAGAATCTGTAATTATCCTTAGCTTCTGATGCTAGTATATGTTCATAGGATACCTTTGTTTTTCTGATGGAATATTTCATTTTCTTCCATAATGTTTTGATGTTGACCTTGATTTGTAGGTTTTAGGTTTGCTGTATATTTTAAAAAGTTTTTTCTTTTATTGTATTGTATATTTATTGCTTGTACTGAGTTGAACTGAAGTGGGCTACCAGCTACAACGCTGAGCTGAGATAGCTAGTAGCTGTGGCATATTTCAGATACAGGTTTGCTGCATCTGGATCTGTTTGCAGTGGCTGTTTGTTCTGGGCAAGTTTTCCAGGCCATCTTGGATTGGAAGGGACCTTTCTGCACTCTAGTGAGAAGATTGTGTTGATTGGAACCTGTCAGGTGAAGAGTGGTTAGTCTACGGCTTGGAATAATCATTCTCGTTGGTTCTTTTGAACCTCTTTAAAAAAATGTCAAGTTTTTAACTTCTGGTATTTAAGTCCTGCATTTGAGCAGGTTTCTGCTTGTTTGTGCATTGTGCACTGCCATGCAATTGTGCGCCATAGCCAGACAGATTAATTCACCAGTTTTTCCCTTAGTTTCAGCTGTAGCACATTAGTGTAGCCCTCATCTTTAGTACTTTACCAGTCAAAGATAAACTGCTAGTGAACATAAACCTATTAAATTTACCAACCAAAAAAAAAGGCAGAAATATCCACCAACTGAGCTCCTCCTCGATCGATCCTGAAAAGCCCCTTGGTGACAACAGTCTTCAACCTAGCATTATGGACAGTTAGACCACCTTTATTTCCTCTGCCAACCTTGTTGACTTGGATCTCTTGAGGCAGTTTAGCAACTGTCTCATGTACACCGACACCCCTCTACTAATAACTCAGTCTAGTACAGAGTGTAACAGATGTAGCTACACCAAGAATCTTGAATCCATGCTATCTCGCAACTCAAAACAGTAACACGGAAGAGGTTGTCAACACACCCACCACTACACATGCACATAGTACCACTACTCATACACACAGTATGCATCCAACACAGAAATCAACATATGCAGAGGTTCTCTCAAAAAAAACTACTGAGACACCAGAGACCTCCAAAACACATGACTGCTACAACTAACACAGTTTCCTCAACACCCATGACACATAGCAAAACCAGGGTCTCACCTACCAAGTCCATAGGGAGTAACACTCAAAAAACAAATTTTCTAGAGACTCAATAGTGAGACACATGGATATCCCACTCACCAGGTTGAACAAGGAAAAAGTCACAGTCAGCTGCCTGGCAGGTGCCAGGATTCATCAAATTACGCATGCACTCAGATCTCTCAGCAACAAGTACCATTATGACTCTGTCATAGTTCACGTTGGAGTGAACAACCTGAGACTTACCTCAGTAACTCACTGAAATATATGAAGAGGGACATGATTGAGTTCTCTGAGTACATGTTCCAGGCAGGTATATCCCTAGCCTTGAGCAGCATACTACACTCACCTAGAATGATGCCACAGTATAAACAAAAAAAATATTGATTTTAATAATTGGCTTAGTTTTTGGTGTCATTCAAAGGGGATCCAGTTCCTGTCAGCCTGGGAAGGCAAGGTTGACAAACCTCACTCCTTTGTAAGAAACAGTTTGCATCTGGCACCTCTAGGCTTTCGGCTGCTGGCAAAGACTCTTGCCTCCCCCACAGTGCCTTTTTTAGGCAAAGTCTCAAAAACAAACTTACCGACGCAAAATCTGCCAATCAAAATAAAATAAGGGTCATGCTGCTAAACACTAGGAGCTTAAACCAAAAACTGCACACCCTGGAAGCACTTCCATCACTGGAGCAGTCACAGAAACCTGGTTCAAGGCCTTAGACAGTACACCGGCCTTGCAAGGCTACAATCCCTTTCACACCTTCAGACTGCAAAATGAACATGTGAGAACTAAAGGAGGTGGTGTTTCTATCTATATTAGAGATAAATTCACCTCTCGTCTAGTTAGACTGGACAACTCCATGGAGTTATTCCAAGTTCAGGTTGTGATGAGTAATACCCCCATTAAAGTCAAAGCCAGTTATAGATCCCCCTCCGTCGGTCATGACGCTCATGAAGCCTACATGGCCAAACTGGAGACAATCCAAATATTACTGAACACTCTGGTTATGTGGGATTTCAATTATCCCACAATCAACTGGGAAACATATGCTAGCCCCATCCCACTAGTGCAAAAGTTTCTTAACTTTGTTAACTCAAATGCCCTGGAACACATTTTTCATTCCCTGACAAGAGGAACAAACATACTAGATCTGGTCCTCACTAACATGTGAGAAAGATGCACTACTGGCAACTATTGGACCCTCATAAGTTAAATCTGACCACAAATCAGTCACCTTTGGGCTGACACTAACTCCAGAACTTGCAAAGGGTGAATTCAGACTAAAAAACGTCACCAAGGCAAACTATATCCTCCTAGGTGAAGGTATAAATGCATTCTGAGCCCCACCTTTAGCTGGAAGTGATAACTACACCAAAACTTACACTAAAGTCCTGTACAATCAATTGCATAAGTGTATAGACTTAACGGTACCAGAAAGAATCAAAGCCAGAATCCTAAATAAAAACAATCCGCCATGATGGGCATCCAGCATCAACAAACTTTACAATAAATGCAAAAAGTTGCTGTGCATGAAAACAAAGGCGAGATCCCAACAATGGAAAATCACCCCCCCTCAGCCTCAACAGGCAAATAAGACAACTTAAAAGAATGGGTTTTTATTTCTGAGCTACTATTTGTTTTTATTTCAATAAAAGAACAGGTTTTCATTTCTGAACTGGTACATTTCTGTTTTTTGCAACTTGTCAAATCCTGTAAGGGCCTCTTTGAGAAAAATTTAGCTAGCACAGCCAAGGATTACTATAAGGCCTTTTACAGATAGCACAGCCAAGGATAACCATAGGCTTTTTACAGCTACGTACCTAGCCTAAAGGTAAGACCCAAGCATGTGCAGAACAAGTGACCAGTGGTATCATATACACTGACCCCACAGAGATAGAAAACCTGTTAGTGGATAGATTTGGTGAAAATTTCACTCCCTAGCCCCTCCATATCTATCACAAACCTTGCCCCAAACTCCCTCACTCCCATCCTACATATCTGAAGAACAGGTCATCAATGCCTTGTCCAAGGCAAAAACATAGCGTCTATGGGACCAGACAGCATCCCAGGCTATCTTCTAAACAGGCTAAAACATGAACTACCTTCACCATTAAGTACCCTTTTTAATCATAGTCTAAACACAGGCTTTGTTCCTACAGAACGGAGACAGCAACAGTTATTCCCCTCCACAAAGGTGACCTAGCAACAGACCCAGGGATTTACAGACCTGTAAGCCTGACCAGTCTCATCTGTAAGGCCATGGAACATATCATTATGGACCTCATAAATAAGGACATTGGCAACCTCCAAATCCTGGATCTTATCCAATTCGGCTTCATTAGGGGCAGATCTTGCCTGTTAAATCTTGTGGATTTTTTTTGAAAATGCGACCAGGGCCATTGATGAGGGCAAATCTGTGCACACAGCATACCTTGACTTGGCAAAGGCTTTCAACACAATCCCACACTCAGGCATTACAGATAAAGTTAGTAAACTGAATGCAAACCCCTTCATTGTAATATGGGTTGCTAACTGGCTGACAAACCAGACACACTATCAAAGTTGGTGACTCCACATCAATCAACAGACCTGTTACCAGTGGGGTGTCACAAGGGTCAGTGCTGGGCCCCATACTGTTTGGTATATACTTCTCAGAAGTTCAGGTCAAAATTAAGGGGTTGTGGCTGACCAAATTTGCAGACAGCTGCAAACTGGGTGCAATTATTGAATCCCCAAATTATGTCTGTATACTCCAGGAGGGTCTTACGCAGACCACCGACTGGTGTCTTAGTCACAGTCTCAAACTAAATGCAAAGAAATGCATCATCATTCCCTTTGACACAATGTCCCTCCAGACTATCAAATCAACAACAATACCCTAAGTACCAACAAAGTGTTAAGGGGCTCGGGTTCACAAGTCGACCGTGACCTTAACTTTGACCACCATGTCTCTACTGTAGTAAGGAAGACTTTCTACATAGCACACTTGATTAGTAAAGGCATCACCTCAAGAGCAAAAGATGTTATAACCCCTCTATACCCGGCATTAATCTGGCCAATAATTGTGTATAATGCTCTGTTCGGCATGTACCGTACAAATAACCTGCAGTAATAGGAGAGACCTCAGAGGTTTCTAACAAAGAAGATCAATGGACTCCAGCATGTGCGGTACACAGACCAACTGAAGTCCCTGTCATTTTACTCTTTATCATATAGACTTTTTAGGGGAGACATGCCTGGCTTACAGAGCAATTTCAGACCCTAACCTAATGAACTTGCTGCATATCCATAAATCAAACAGGACTAGGTCCACCTGTTTCAGAGACTTAAATATGTCCTGTGACTTAAATAGAACATGCTGGAGGGAGAGATTTATCTCCCAATGACTGCTGTGTCTTTGGAGTAGGCTATCTATTCATGTGAAACAGACCACCTCTATGACACTGTTCAAAAGGAACCTGGAAGAGTGGATGGGGCACCGTAAATTCCTACCAGGAATAGTGCCCACAACTTTCCTGGACATGGGCAGTCATTACTAAATGCAATATTGGATATTAACTAACATTCCTATGGCATTACTTTGGGATGAAATGGCTAGGCTTGAAATGACCTCCGGTTTAATAGCCCAGTAATCTCCTATGATCCTATAATCCTTATGCATGTGGACCACCAGACTGTTTTGCTCTTAAATTTGTTTAGTTTTGACAGGGGCCAGGTTAATACATTTATCTAAGTGATTATGGAATTTATTAGCATAACTGGCTGTGTCAACATTTGGTGAGTTAGTTGTACTTGAACTTTGAGACTTCATCATAGAATTGTAGCAGGTTAGTATGTCTGAATTATTTGAATACTGCAATAGTTGAATCTGGTGGTCTGGAGATTTAGAATGTGTTGGTTACCTGTTTGTGGTTAGACTTAAGTGCAGGTACACCACTGGGATAGTACATATAGATGCTATATTTGTGAAGACCAGGTCAAGAATATTTTGTCCTTTAATGGGTTCTTTGACTATTAGCCCAAGGAGTTCTTGTGTATGAAATCAAAGAATTTTTGGGCATACAAAATCAAATAACCAAGCCCAACAGTGAAAAGTAACACTGCAAGAAGTAAAAACACTGCTCCAAAGCCACAAAATGGTATTTTAAGAAACAAATGTAAGCGCTTTTATTTCCAGTGCTACAGAAACATCAGACAAACAGATACACTATCTCACATCCTTTAAATACCATAAAAACATCACTTCCTTAACGGATGAACCTCACTTCCTTGAGGGGGTGGCACCCAAGTGCAAGGCATGTTATACAACATCTTGTGCAACATCTCACTTTTTAAGAAAGGTGTCGCCAAAATGCAAGATGCAAAGTTACAAAACATTTTGTTACCATCATAAAATCCTAGTGCATCTTGAATACTAAAACCTAAAACAAATATGTACAAACATAGAAGTTAATGCTAATAAAAAAATTGCATTAGTTAATTTATATACTAGAAAAATGCTTATCATTTCATAACACAAATCAAACAACTTTAAAATAGGTTTGATCTATACGTACTCATTAAGCCCTGGGGGGTAGTGGCATTTAAAAGAACTTGCCACTACAGTTCCCTTTTCTCCACTAAGGTCTCCCAGTCACTCTCTCTGTCTAGTACACCCACCATTTCCAAAATAACAAATACAAATTTCTTATAACCAGGACATGTGGTAGAATGTTTACTAAGTGCATTACTTGTATTTTTGTTCTTAATAGCATAAAGATGCAAATAAATTCTCATACGTAAGGGGAGTTTAGTTTTACCAATATAAAAGGCAGAACAAGTGGCACAAAAACTGATATAAACAACCCCCTTGGTGTTATAGTCATATTTACATTTAACAATATGCAAGTATGGGCAACCTTGAACAAGGAAACTACTAACTTTCAGGATATACCTGCATTGTCGGCAGGCCCCACATTTTTTCATTCCACACCCATTGGTGTGACCATTCATTTGTTGATTGCTGGTTTCAAAAATACCCTTAAAGTTTTTGTTATTTTTCTAAACGAATTTGGGTTCTGGACCCAACCGACCCATAAGTCTCAGTGATCCAAAAACAGTTGTCCAGTGTTTCTTAATTATGTTCTGTAACAAATAAATACCTGGACTGTATTGCAAAACAAATACTTGTGACAAATTATGCCGATCATGTTGAGTGTTAGTTCCTTGACCATCAAGATTAATGAAGTTGATACCCACATCATTGTTGCATAAAAGGGGCTTATATCTAACACCCCTGTTTTCCATAACATAATCAATGGTGCTATCCAAAAAAATCTTTGGGGTAACATACCAACCAACTTCACAATCTGTACTTTGAGCACTTCACCATCTGAAACCAACCTACATAGCCTGATTAACTGATCTTTTACTAACAAAAAAGACACAAGTACCAACCTATTCAGGTAACAGAGTCTAAGTAAACCAAACAGCCAAAGGATAAATCCACAAGAAAAGAAGACCAACAGGAGTTTAAAAGAAAGAATTAGGGACCATGTGTATTGCATGAAGAAGCAATATGATTTTAGTGCCTTAGTGTAGCATGTTTTGTCTACTGGCCCTGAACACAACTTTGTCTTCCAGGTATTATGTGTGATGAGCCCAGGTCTGCGAGGTGGTGACATAGTGACTCGTACTGAGGTGGTCGAGTTGGAGCAGATCTTGAGGCTGGGGGCACACCTAGCTATGAGGTTGAATGATCATGTCCCCATTAAGCCTGTATTAAGAAGTAAATGGCTGTAGGGCATTTATTGTTGTTTGTTTATATATTTATGAATATTTTTCATGTTTTATTTATTTGTGTTAATGTTTTTATCTTTATTTTTTATCAGATTTTATGCTAGTAAATATTATCTACTTCATATGCCTTTAAGCTGAGAATGTGGCTGCATGAATGTTTGTTCTATTGGCTGTTAAGCTGTTTGAGATGTTGTCATCTGTATATAAGTTATTCTGTCTCCATTCATGTTTGTCTGAAGAAGCGGAATGGTATTACCGTGAAAGCGCTAACTTTCTTTCTCTGCAATAAAGTTTTTTGGTATGATTATTTGCCGGTTCATCAAGTTTTTGGATTTAGCTGCATATCGAGCTGTCTTCTGCCTGTTTTGGGGAATTTTAGTTTTACAGTTTTGTTTGGTTGCTGCAGTTGGGTTTGTTTTTGTTGAATATACTGGTAGTGGAGATAATTCTATATTAATCTCTGGGGACTCATCTGAAACTTGGAGGATGCAAGCGATATCATGGGCACTCTTTCAGAGGGGCCAGTGAAACACATTGCTCAGCTAAAGTTGTTGGTGTTCCAAGCATCACAGTGTGTGTGTGTGTGTGTGTGTGTGTGTGTGTGTGTGTGTGTGTGTGTGTGTGTGTGTGTGTGTGTGTGTGTGTGTGTGAAGCTTCTGTACATTGTGAACTGTTGACATTGAAATACAATGGTCATAGCTGCTCTTCCTGCTAAATGTGATTGCGTCTGTGGATCCCTGTGTCACAAATGCTTTTCTCATTGATACATTTGATATGTTTTTTAGCCTGATAACACTCAACTGGATACCATTGCACTTTAATCTGTATGCCAAGCATATCACACTACTTCTCCTGTAGTGTGTTCATGCTTGCATCCATCACTGAATCGCTTCCTCCCTATTTTTGTGTAACACTATGCACTAAAATTGTTTCTGAATACACCTTCCAATGTGTTAGGAAAGATATAGCCAGTAACAGTTTATTGCATTTTTCTGGCACAATATTTATTTATTTTTTTTTTAATTCTTCCAAGAGACAGTGTGAGTAGTATGCAATACTTCTGATTTTAGTATTACGTTTTACTGAATTACATGAAATGCAGCACCATTTTATTCCCTGAATTAGTTTTGAAATTTAAATTCTGATGTTACTACACAAACAGTAACAGTAGAAGACAAACCCTTCAAAATAACCACAAGACCAACCCCCAAAAATTGTGGAATGGCATCTCCATCCTCCACAATCCTGGCAAAAGAGACAACCCCTGCCCTGACGCAAATGTCCCAGACCTCTCCTTAGCCATCCAATTTAACTCCTTCTTTACTGATTCTATAGCCAAACTAACTACTTCCTTCCCCAACAAAGGTTCATTTTCACCTCCTCCTATCTCTCCCTCCCCTAACACTACCACCTCCCAACCCCCTTCCTTCACTATCAAACCCATTCCTATCTCCACCATAAAAAAACTCCTTCAGAAACTGAAACCATGCTCAAATGCCCCAATGACCTTCCTTCCTACTTCTTCTAAATTGCTGCTGATGCCATTGCCTTTCCAATCTCCATTCTAATAAACCACTCAATCCAAGAAAACTATGTAACCCTACTCTGGAAAAAGGTCTTTATCATTCCCCTTCACAAAGGAGGTAATAACAACAACATTTCCAATATCTGGCCAATCGCTATCTTATACCCTATCTCAAAAGGTCTAGAAAAGTGTACCCATCTTTAACTTCTACCCTACCTCATAGACAACCACCTACTTACCCCCACACAACATGGTTTTAGATCTGGCCACAGTACCACAACCACTCTCCTCTCCTTCCTTAAAACCATCAACAAAGCCCAGGATTTCAGCTTTCTAGTGTCCACACTGCTTCTGGACTTATCCAAGGCCTTTGACACTATCTCCCATAGCCTTCTCCTATCAAACTCTCTAATCTAAACCTATCCCACTCTTCTGTCAACTGGTTTTTTAGTTACCTCTCTGACAGACATCAAGCTGTCAAATGGAAAAAAGCCACCTACTCCTTCCTTAATACACCTACAGGCATATCCCAGCATTCCATATTTGGTCCCCTACTGTTCAACATTTTCATAAATGACTTCCACCAAAACATTCCTAGTGCTAAACTGATTCAATATGCAGAAGACTCTACTATCATCTGCTCCTCCACTTCTACCTCCACTCTCTTAAAACTAACTCAGGATGCTTTCTCTTATACTGAAGGTTGGATGATAGACAACTACCTATCACTCAACGCATCAAAAACTGAAATTATGTTATTTTCCCCTTCAAAAAGTACCATTATAGACAAGAACTCATTCTCCATTACTAGTCAAAACAATACCTCTCTCTCGAGGTAGCCTCCCACGTAAAGCTTCTAGGAGGCCTTATTGATGAACAGTTAAAATTTGATACCCACTTACTAACCAATGTAAAGAAAACCCAGCAGGAACTAGGCATGCTCTACCGCCATAACCGCTATATCACTCCCACTACTAAACATGTACTCTCCAATACCTTCCTCATTCCTTCTCTCCTATATCATGCCCCACTTCTTACCAACCTTCAATCTTCTCTAAAACCAAAGCTATCCTCCTGTTTTAACAATATTTCTAAATTTGCTAATGGCTATAAATCCTCCTTCCACCACTGCAATGCCCTACACAAACTAAATTGGCTCGAATTTCCCAAATATCTTACCTACATTCAACTTACTCATGCCCATAAACTCATCTTTAATCCCTCCATCTGCCCCTCCCTTGCCTCTCCTTTAAAATGCACCTACCCAACAGACTTCTAAGATCCAATAATCAGAATTTGCTTGAACTGCACAAGCCTGCTCTTCCTCCAGGCAAACACCTACTATCCTTTTCCCTAGCTCGCCTCTGGAACTCCCTGCTACCTCTTATTCATACTACAGACAACCGCTCTACCTTTGAGACCCTGCTTCATTCCCATCTTAAAACCCTCTGGGAATGTTCCTGGTTTCATTCCACATGGCTCACCTCTTTTTTTCCCCATTTCTCACACTCCTTTACTTCTCTCTTCTCTTCATCATACTGAGTTTCTCTGACTGCTACCATCTTCATTTGTCTCATTTACTCCTACTCTTGCTCTACATTTTTATTGTTCCACCCTTCTCACATTCAACAATTAATGCCTCTTATCCCCCCATCCTACTTTAACTCTGCTAAGATTTCATGTAAAACTGTAATATCAACCCTGTGTTATTTCACATTGTAACAAATCTAACAGGAATATGTACCAAATGAGGTTTGGCAACAAACCAATTTGTCCACGGACATCTTCAGTAGAGGGTTAGACAAATATATTAGTGAGAGGTAAGACGGTAGGGGGATGAAAGGATTAAATGGAAGGAGGGTTGATTGGAAGGAAATGAGGTAAGGGGTGGGGAGGGGCTTAAGAGGCTTAGGCAAGACCAGCTGGGTAGGAATCACATTTTGGCATGAACTTGCTATATGGAAGCTTATGTCTAGGACAACCTGACTACTGTGGTGACAGGTAGGTTGTGGGTTATTGGTGGTACTTGGAGAGAAGGTGGGTAATGTTGAAAAAAACATTTTTTTTGGGGGGGGGCTGGTTGGTGGGTTTTTTGACTGGTTTGCTGGGTTGTATGTTAAGAATGTTGCAGAGGTGTGAATGGTTTCCTATTGGGTTGTTAGGCATTGTAGTCCTTAAATTTGTAATGATTTGCAGCTGCATGATGACAGCTTTGTGTAGGGCTGGCTCCTCTCTCACTTTGATCGTGGTAAAGGAGGGAGCAGTGGGGGTAGATGAATCAGGTTACATGCCTGCCATATTCTGTAGGGCTTTGGTTATGGTGATCTCGATGGTTCTCTGCCTCCTTGGTTTTTTCAAGCAGTAACACTCTTGTCTACAGCGAGGTTGATAGTTCCTTTCCTGCTGCAGCCATTGGTGGTGGTGCGCCATGATTTATTTCCTGTTCATTTGTTTATTTATTTGTGTATTTATTGAATTATTCAGCTCATTAGTGGTGGTGGTTTGTTGCGATCAGGTGCACAATCCCCTTGTTGGGTCAGTTTACCATTTGCATACTGAGGTATTTTCCTCAGTGGAGGCTGCGTATGTTTTTTTTTTCCCTCGCTTTCATGGGCTCTGAGGAAGTTGGAGTGATGAGGTTTGCCGCATGTGTGCGGTGACGGTTGGTGGAGCAAGGCCGACTTGTTATTTGTGAATAAACAGAGATGGCACTCCTAAATTCCTAATGACAATACTTGTTTTATAATAAGCTTTGTTCAGAGCTTTGTAGTGAACATTCCAGGAAACATTTGACCAGGTGAGTATTCACTGTAGTAACAAACCCAGATCTCCAGTAAATGGAAAACAAGTCAGCAGTTTTATGGAACATGCTTGCATTCCTAATTTTAACTTGTATACTTGTTTTGATGTTTACTTTGATCAGGCAATTATAAAAATACCTGTAAAAAAGCCCTTAAATAATGCAGACAAGAAGCTTAAATATGAAGTGTTTGGGTATAATGGATGCTTTACTAAAGTTGTGCCATTACAGGCCCAAATTATTTTTCAAAAAAGTTTTGATAAAGGGCACAGTATGCAGGGTAAAAGTTAAGAGTTTGTATTTACACTACTTGCTTGTTGGTAAATGGATTTCCCAATACTCAGTACTGGGTCTTTTATTGTTTGGACTTTTGATGTCTGATTGCCCAACCATGGAAAGGTTTGTTGAAAAAAAAAATTGCAGATGACATAAAGATTAGTAGTGAAGCTACCAATAGTAATACTGTTGCTTCTCTAAGGCAAAGTGACTGTGTTCGCTAGATGGGATGGGACGTGAAGTGATAATTTTCATGGGCTAGGATGTGTGACAAGCAACAGGAAGGTTCGCCCTACATGTTAAGCAGTAATGGCGACGAAGGGGAGACTTGAGAGCTTATGATGTTGGCTGCTCTCAACTGTACAGATCTCCACAGAAGGCTGGAATTTTGACTTATATTTGGTCTGTTTCAGTAAATCATCCACTTTAAATGTACCCACAAGTAGGAAAACTGCATATGTTTAGCTGAGAAGTGCATTTGTTAGTTACAGTTTGCACATAGATATGAGCACTCACACATGCACACACACAGACACTCATTATACAAGGTACAACTTATCCTGTTTTGAGAGACAAATGGCATACTCATGCTAATGCAATGTTAGTTACTCTTAATTTTTTTTTTTTTTTAAGTGTCAGAGCTGTATTTAAGTGTCTCCATTTTTGGCTCTTTGTACCCATATTATTGATGGCTTTGTCCAGTTTTCTTGCTTCAAGAGGTTGAGAGGTAGCATAATGCAGTAACTGTTTCTGGAGGAGGCATCTGTATGAGGGACATGGGCATTAAGGGGAACAGAGCTCTCATTTGTTGCTTTATGGGGACTGCTGGGAGACTGAGAATTGACTTTCCCCTGTGCTGTTGTGGCTTGCAGGTCTCTTGTTGTCATCCAGGATAGATGGTTTGGTTTGCAGAAATGTTGGTTTGGGGGCATTTCAGGACTACTGTTGGGTAAAGACTTGAGTGTTATCATTGGAAGGGGATAGAATATTTGTTAGAGTATTAAACAATAATACAGGGATTGGATATTATATATTGTTGGAGTGGCGATAACTGCAAGAAAGAGTATACCTGATGTATACTATTTGCAGCTGGGAACATGTCCCTATGGTTTAATTTGATATATGTATGACTGCCTGTGTTTTAAATGATATTCCAGTACGGGTGTTAAATGTCACTTGTGTTAACCCTTTGTTCACCATTGTCATTGGCTTTGTACAGGATTGTTGAACACTGGAGCCAAGAAGGGCAAGAAATCAAGAAATGTGCATTATGTAATGAAAGGGTAGAAATGCTATATTGAATTGGGGGGAAGGGTGTTCAGAGAAGTGCTGGTACAATACCTTGGTACAGATTTCATGGAATGTCCAGATTTTCTCATGTTGGCTTTCTTTGTACCATTTGGATTTATGGCCATGCCATCACAAATGGGGATTTCATCGACATGACATGTTAAGTTTGTAGGAAGCAATGTGAGGGTTCCTCTGGTATTTGGGCCTTGGTCCTGCTGTTCATTGTCATTATGTCCTGTTTTCTTATGGTGGGGCAGGGAAGATGTCCAAAAAAATAATAATTTTGACCACCATGTTGCTTCCCTTGTTCGGCAGCTTTCTACATGGCACATCTCATAGGTAAAGGTACTTCATCCAGGCTTGAAGAGGTCATAAAAATCCTGGTATTCTTCCATCAAACTCAGCCTCTCCACAGGCTATGTACCCATAGAGTGGTGCACAGCAGAGGTTATTCCGCTCCACAAAGATGGAGCCACAACAGACCCCGGGAGCTATCGCCCTATAAGCCTGACTAGCTTGGTCTTCAAGGCTATAGAGAGCATCATCATGGAACTCATTAACAGAGACATTGGGAACCTCCAAACACTGGACCCTACCCAGTTCAGCTTTGTTAAGGGCAGATCATGCCTCCTAAACCTGGTGGACTTCTTTGAGAAGCTCACCAGCCTGAACATAAACCCCTACGTCACCAGATGGGTTTCCAGCTGGCTCATGGACAGAACCCACATGGTGAGAGTAGCTGGAACTACGTCCGACTCTAAATCGGTTACAAGTGGAGTTCCCCAGAGCTCAGTCCTAGGACCCCTCCTGTTCGGCATATACTTCTCAGAGGTACAGGCAAGCACAGGAGGACTATGGCTGACCAAGTTCACAGACAACTGCAAACTAGGGGCTGTAATTGACTCTCCGGCTGACACAGACATCCTCCAAAGGGTCTCACTGAGACAGATACCTGGTGTCAAAATCATGGCCTCAAGCTAAATGCCAGAAAGTGCATAGTCATCCCCTTTGGAAAAAACAAAGTACCCACAAACTACCACATAGGTGGTAGTCCCCTAAATATGGAAGACATAATAAGGGATCTGAGGACCCAAGTAGATAGTAATCTCACCTTTGATAATCACATTGCCGAAGTGGTTAGAAAATCCTTCTACGTGGCCCACCTAATCACAAAAGGGTTCACATCCAGATCAAAAGAGGTCATTGTGCCCCTCTACTCATCAATCTTCAGACCCATCATAGAGTACAGCACCCCATTTGGGATGTACCTGACTAGACACCTGCAACAGCTGGAAAGACCACAGAAGTACCTCACCAAGAGGATCACTGGCCTCAACCAGATGCCCTATGCAGCTCGACTGAAGAAATTATAGCTGTAGTCGGTTGCATACCGCCTACTCAGAGGTGATCTCTGCCTGACATACAAGGCCATATCCAACCCAGAATTGATGGACATGCTCCACCTAAAAAAAAACGTATCCCCACGAGAGCCACATGCTCTAGGGATCTAAACCTCACCACAACAATAAATAGGACGTGCTGGAGGATAGAGTCCTGTCCCAGAGACTTTCCATGCTTTGGAACAAGATCCCAATCTACATCAGGGAGAGCTCCTCGCTAACATTCTTCAAAAGAAATCTTGATGAGTGGATGGGAAACAGAAAGTTTACCCCGGGGAGCACTTCAGTGACTCTGCTGGACAGAGGCACAGGGAACTAATCTAAGGGGGCGGCGAAAGCCAACACATTCTGGCTAGGCTTATAAATGCCTTCGGGCAGATAGCCTAGTATCTACCTATGAACCTATGAACCTATACAGCTAATTGAGTACAACGCCCCTTTTTGGCATGTATCTTGCTAAGCACATGCAGCAGCTGGAGAGACCATAGCTGGGTACAGGTTGCAGTTATAGCCTTTGTTGTTAAAGAGGGGTTATTGTGTTAAGGTTGATGCATATGCACAAGGCATGGGGTTAAAGGTAAATTTTGTTCACTTTTGAAAGGCATGTTGTTTATTATGTTTTCTTTTGCAGATTGCGAGGTATGGAAATGGAGTAGGCATTGATTGCTGAACTGAAGATAAGGTGTTCAAAAGGCGATTGAGACTGTCTCAATGCATGTCCTGGCTGTTCGGGTGGCGTACAAAGGTCATAGATGTGGGGGAACTGAATGAACAATGGTCAGTGCTCTGATGAAAATGGAATTTAAAGGTAATGGATTTTGCTGGCAGGGATGTTGTTTGTCAGAATGGTGCATAATGAGGTTGCAGGTAATCTGTCTGTGTAGGTCATTATGGCACATCCGAGTTGGAGGTAGTATAGGGGTAAGTTGTGGTGTAGGTAGGTGGGGACATGGTAATACTGGGCTGGGGATTGTTTGGGGTGTACAGGTGTCCCACATGGGGGGTGGAGCAGAACAATCGTAGGATCACAGACGGCAACTATGTTAATGATTCTAGGGCCTTGGTGGGTTAGCCAAGCTTAGTGTTTCCATGGGCTGTGCCAATTGTCTTTCATGAAGGGCATGGGTGGGACCTCTGGGGACTTTATAGTAACCATCTAGTTTTTGATGGATAGCTAAAGAGGTGTTTGATATGATGTGGGAGTTGTTCTAATGTGGCATTTTTGGAAGGATAAATCCTTTCAAAAAAGTTTTATGCATGTTGTATATCAGGTAAGGTTTAGAGTAAAAAAAAAAAAAAGCTACCTGTAAGTGTTCATTATTCTATGTCAGGCTTGTTGTGGCAGGGACTAGTATGGAGGCAAGTGAGGTGGCGGTGAGTTAAGGGAAGAGTAGAGTGGGTTCACTGGGTTAGGGGAGCTGGAGTTGTTCACAGGTGGGGTAAAGTCACAATATTGTTATGGACTGGTTTTTGTGGGGTATAATAGTGAGGAGGTTTGACCTTTTTGTGGAAAGGTTAAGCAGAGGGGTGCAGAGTGGTCGGTGCTACTGTGATTGGGTTTGGCATCTGAGGGCAGGTAGTCAGAAGGATGTATGCGATCGGGTCCCCTTTACAGTTAGGGAAGGGAAGGACAGAGCATTCTAAGGTGGAGAGGGGGTTCATAAGTTGCTGCAATGCTTTCACCAGTGGGTGTCTGTTGGAGCATGTGAATGGGATTTCCATTTGTTACAACTATGGCAGGAAGAGCTGAGTTGGGGGTATAATTTGGGGGTTGGTTTTGTGGGGATGGCAGGAAGGATGACTGACGGTATCTCTTAACAGTTTGGAGTGTCATTTTGGTCTAGTGTAGGAGGTGTAGCACAAGAGTGACTAGGTTAATGGGTGTTGGAGACTAGGGGTCACTTCAGTTGCTTAAGATGGCTGTGGGATGGGTGGCTTCTGTTTGTGGAGATGTATTGCATTGCATTAAGGTTAATGGCTTGCTGCCTGACTTTCGGGTACCTTTTTATAAGTCAAACACACGGAAGGGAGAGGCTAGCTTATTTAGGTGTGGATTACAGTGGTCAGTGGATGAATTGTAATGGAAATATTTAGTTATTTGGCAGGTTTGAGAGCAAGGTAAGGCGGTTCAGTTGGTCGGGAGGATGTAGTTAGGACTACTTCAGTTGCATGGAAAGGTTGAGTAAATTAATCTGGTTAATGGTCATTGGTTTGAAGGGTTGTGGGAAGTTGAGAGGGAAGATGGACAGACTTTTGCTATTGTCAAGATGGGTTTGATGCAGGGATTGGTGTTGGGATAGGGGATTCAGGGGGTTACAGTTCTTTGGCATTTATGTTATGGCTGCATTTATTTTTTTTCTAAGGGTTTTGAGGGTCAACAAAGGTTAGGATGGTCATTATGTGTTATGTTTATACTGGATAGTTAGAAAGATGGCAGGATTACTTTTGGACTTTGATATAGGGCTGCTGTTAGGTTGATGGTAGGGTTTGCCTTGTGTGATTTCATGAGGCATTGGGCTTTCTGTTCTGGTGTTGCCTAGGGCAGGCAATGTCTCGAGGAATTATAAGGTTAATATTGGTAGTGGAATGAGATAAAGTTAGTTAATGTACAGAAGTTATGCAAAGATATGGTCATTATTTAGTATTGGGAAAGGGATCATTGGTTAACTGAGTCAAGTGGTGGCTTTTGGTGCTCATATGACAGGGTTTTGTGGTTGTTAGGGATCTACTTGGGTTTAGAGATGATGGGTACACCGAATGATGTTTGGCTGAACCACCCCTTTACTTTGGTATAGATGGTTAGGTTGTTGAAAGTCTGGTAGGAGAGAGGGGGAACAGCCTGGTCAGGCTGGTGGTTGGAGAAGAGGGACAGGCTTGCCCTCTTCTGTTCTCCCTCTGGTGTTTGGATGTTCATTTCAATAAGCTGGAAAAGGAAGGTGAGCAGTTGGAGGCAATAAGTTGTAAATATAAGTGAATGGAGGTAAGGACACTGCTTATTTGGTTGGAGGGGTAATTCGGTAAATGGCATATGAAGTGAGTTGTCAGATGCTGCTTCATAAGTAAAGTAAGTGAGTAGAGGTGTGGACGCTGCTAACTGGGTAAGGATGAGTAAAGTCACTCTGTCCTGATTAACATTACAGGGATGTTTATGCTGTGATTAAAATCAGCTGTACTATGTTCAGTTGTAATTAATAATATTGATTATCAAAGCCATGTTATGGAAGTTTAATAAAAGTCATCAAACGTCATTTGGTGTGATGTGTTTTATTGAAGGGGACCGGGAAAAATGAGGTTTGGCAACAAACCAATTTGTCCAGGGACATCTTCAGTAGGAAGTTAGACAAATATATTAGTGAGAGGTAAGAGGGTGGGGGATGAAAGGATTAAATGGAAGGAGGGTTGATTGGGAGGAAATGAGGTAAGAGGTGGGAAGGGGCTTAAGGGGCTTAGGCAAGACCAGCTTGGTAAAGAATCACATTTTGGCATGAACTTGCTGCCCGCCCTCCCTCCTTGTCTTTTTGTGGATTGGTGGGATGTGGTTATTTTAGTAGTCCGGGTAGGGCGGAGAAGAGGGACAGGCTTGTCCTCTTCTGTTTCCCCCTCTGGTGTTTGGATGTTCATTTCAATAAGTTGGGAAAGGAAAGTGAGCAGTTGGAGGCAATAAGTGCTAAATATAAGTGAGCGGAGGTAAGGACACTGCTTATTTGGTTTGAAGGGAAATTCAGTAAATGATATATGAAGTCAGTTGTTGGATGCTGCTTCATAAGTAAAGGACTCAGTGAGATATGTAATTCAATAAATGGCATATGAAGTGAGTTGTTGGATGCTGCTTCATAAGTAAAGGACTTGGTGGGATGTGTAAGTCAATAAATGCCATATGGAGTGAGTTGTTGGACGCTGCTTCATAAATAAAGTAAGTGAGTAGAGGTATGGACGCTGCTTTCTGGGTTAGGATGATAAAGTCATGCTGGCCTGATTAACATTACAGGGATGTTTATGCTGTGATTAAAATCAGCTGTACTATGTTCAGTTGTAATTAATAATATTGGTTATCAAAGCCATGTTATGGAAGTTTAATAAAGGTTGTCAAACGTTATTTGGTGTGATGTGTTTTATTGAAGGGGACTGGGACAATGGATTTTTCTTATTTTAATTGACTTTTTGTGTGTGTGTGTGTGTGTGTGTGTGTGTGTGTGTGTGTGTGTGTGTGTGTGTGTGTGTGTGTAATTTTACCTTTTGCTTTTTTGATTGTATTTTCACTGCAATTGTGAATTTTTTGTCATGTTGTGTAATACCGTCGTTCTTCAATAGTATTACATAAATGTAAATGTCTTCATATTGTATTGTTGTTCATGGAGCTTTTCTCCCCAGGACTGTATTGAAAATGGGCTCTTCTTGGCCCAGTGGACTATCCTGGTAAACAAACTGTAAAAATAAAAAAAATAAATAAATATATAGTTCATCAGGTAACTAACTTGGCATCAAGAAAGTTCTTCATCTTGTAGGTAATGAACCCTGTTTTAATTATAGATGATTTCCGTAGAGCTACAATCTCTGTGTGCTATGCAAAGGCACTTTTAAGTGTTACAAATCAAAGTAAATATGATTTTATGCTAAAACAAATGCTTTCATTAATCCTGATGCTAGCAGGAAGCATAACAGTCTTAAGTACAGTGATTGCAATACAAGTGGTATTATTTATATAACTGTGTCTGTTAGGCATTTTATGCAAGAAAGCAAAGATCTCGATTCATGCACATGTTTTAGAACATTTAAGAGCTATTGGAAGACAAAGATTTCATGATTATCACATCTTGTTTTCACTGACGCATAATCAGTGCCAAAACATCTAAATCCACAAAAAGCTGTTCAAGGTTGTGGCACATCACACCAAACAAAACTCCTAAACATTCCTTTTCGTATGGGCAAGCTCTTCTGCACCCACAATGCAGGGGCACGCTCCCACATCCCTCTCACTAACTATACCTATTATGAGGTCTCAACTATTTGGAAAAGAAGGCGGATCCTTCTTTTCTGAGCTCCAGACAAGCAAAAGAGGAAGCACAGTATTTACTAAACAGCTGTTTCCGATGCTCTGAAATAAGAAACTTCAGGAACCCATGATCTGTCTCTTGTTTTGAGAGCCACTGAAATTCATCAAACAACAAACTGCAGGCCTGCCAAAGACAAGATTTATCCATTATACTTCATAAACGTGCAAAGAAAATAGATCATTTGTGCAAATTCATTTCTTTCTTTTTTACTGTACATGTTACCAATTGACAATTATTCTGGCAAACTATTTTTATGTGACTCTAAAAGAATATGTAATTTCAGTGCCAAAATTATCTATGGCTTAAATTCTGCTTTTCCCATTAAGCCTGTTCTCTATTCAAGGACAGTTTTTAAGCTTCATTAAATGTCATGCCAATTAATTGGTTTTGAATATATGACTGTGCAGTTTTTAATTCAGGTTATGCACTGTTTTAAATGAATAACAACAAACTGATCAAATGCTAAATTTCTATGCCTAATAAAGTTTGAATAACTTTTCTAGTTTTTTTTTTTTTTTTACTCACGGACTTCTCATGTGGCTTGTTTATTAATTGGCTGAAGCATTAAGTAACTGATGACTATATAAACACATAGAAGAAACATGCACTGTTCCCAAGCAATTGGTGATTTTATAAAATTGCAGGAAGCTCTGAATAATAAGATGGTTAAATATGAGCACAATTTCAAAACAGTCAAGCATGTGGGACACATTAATTCTTTTAGCACTACTAGAGAAGATTGCATATTTTTTTTAAGAAAGACTGGAGCCACATTATTTTGGAAATGACATTCCAAAAGATAAGAAAGCTCAACTTTTGCTACAAGTAATAGAAGCCAGAACGTATTTAATGCTGCATAGTCTGACATCACAGACTAAACCAACCGAAAAGTCACTCAAAAAAAAAAAAAACTAGACATTTTGCAGAAACATCTGAATGTAAAACTCCTGATAAGTGCAGAGCATTTTAGATTTCCCAAGATAAATCAAACAAGACGTGAAAGTACTTGAAATATACGTCAGAGCTGCCTAGACTGACTAACACTCAAAAATTTGTAGAAGGACTGATAGATGTACTATGAAATATGTTTGTGTGATATATATTTTGGAGGTATTCAAAATATATTACTTTCTAAGGAAGATTCATCATATAATATGTGTTTGGCAGATAAATATACCTTAGGACTTTAATAGCAGGGTGTGACATTTGTCTAGTGGGAGAAGCTAACATATTTTTAACTAATTTTCCCTCTAAGTGAATTTAGCATTTTATCTCCTCTATTCATCTCTTCCCACTTATTTACCTGTCCCATATCTTGTCTGGCAGTCTGTCTAAGTCTCCTAAGAAGCACACACACACACACACACACACACACACACACACACACACACACACACACACACACACACACACACACATTTTAAGTGTAACTGATTGCCATACAATGCTTATATGTCTTTGTTTAAACCAAACAACTGCAAAAAGTAGAAAGGAACATACTGACACAAGAAAAGTGATGACAAATAAGTGGTCAAGAGGAAAAACAGAGAAAGTTGTAAAATGGAGAAAGGAACTGGAGGTTACATCAAAATTCAGTAAATCTCAGGATTTGCATTATGGTGAGATACATAGGGCTGTACAGTTATGTCTCAAGTTGAGGGTGATTATTTTGGTCATTCCAGGAGTGGAAGAAATGAAACTTAGCCTGGTATTCATAGTCTGGGACTTCACTACATGATATGCAAATCATAGACTTTCAGCATTAACATGGAAATATGAAGGAGTTGTTATAAATATGTTCGGTATCAGAAAAGTGTGTCATGCTTAATGCGTAAGTGATAGGAGAGCAGCTAATACACTAAGGTGCCTTAGATGTTTGTGTACGAGTATGATTCATAGACATTAATCTATAATGAGGTAATTAACATCTAAGTGTATAAATAGACTGGACTTATGCCAGTAAGCAGGAGTTTTTCAGGAGAGTATGGAAATGCAAGGGGAGCTCATGTGGGTACATGTTGTATTTTGGTGCTTGCACATACTTGGACATATTACTGAAGGGTTTGCTTGGGGAAATGTCTCATTTTGGTACTTGTACATACTTGAAAATACTCTTGAAGGGGTTGGTGGAGTAAATAATGCATTTGTGTGTTAGGGAAGTGCTTGTGCAAACATCGGGTTCTCCTTCAGAAACCCGAAAGGTCACTTACCCAAGTTTCAAAAGACCAAAAACGAAAAAACTGAAACTCCAGAAGACCGACCGCTTGGAACACTGACATTTCACTACAAGTAAGTAACTGTTTGGCCAGCATATTGACCTTTGCTCCTTATCTCCGCAGTAGTGCGATCTTGGTGTTGGTATATTTAGTAGGGGGGGGGGGTTTCTTTGCTCCTGTTTAATTTGTTTGCTGGATTGGCCAAGTGGTTACTTACCTGTAGTGAAATGTCGGTGTTCTGAGTGGTTGGTCTTCTGGAGTTTTGTTTTTTTCATTTCGGCCTTTTGAAAGTCGGCTAATTGAGCTTTTAGGTTTCTGAAGTAGACCTATACATGGTTAGACGGCTGAAGTGATAGCTGGGCAAAATAATTTATGTTGTGCCATTTTAGTGTTTGTGCTTACTTAAGACAAACTAATGAAAGAGTTGCTGGGGGAAATAATTCATTTGTGTCAAGGAATTGCTTGTACATACTTGGATAAACTACTGAAGGGATGGCTGAGGGCAAGTTCTCAACTCCAATATCAAAGTCAAAGCATCACTTTTAACAATGGATGTGCAAACTGTGGGATGTTGTGCTATGAATTGTAAATCCACATCATTAGCATATGCCACTTTACAACATTTCTCATTTGCACCTAATTATTTTTAAGGCCTTTTGCTTTCACATATAGGACCTCTATGAAACTTGCCTTTGCTACACTCATTTGTAAGCATAAGGGATTCTCCTGTCACATTTCTGCATCAATTATGAATACCGGCCTTACTATGGAATTAAGAACAAGAACTGCTTTTTAAAAGGATTTCTTATAAAGGAACATAACCCCCCCCCCACACACATACTATTGCATAATTTGAAATTCTTACTGACGATATATAGGGGTCAAAATGTTTCAGAAATGATACATTGTGTTAATAACAGACAAAGGCAAAAGACAGTACTTGCAACTATATGTATTCCAAGCAGGAAGAAAAGAAGCGAGAAGCATATGAATTGTTAAACTGTTGTTAACATGCCGTGACTGTCAATTATAGGTAGTAACAAACCTACTACATAGGAGCAGTTGCAGAAAGCAAGTTAATATTTGCAAACAACATAAGAAAACAGAAAGGTATGAAAACAAAGAAAGGAAATGAAGCAACATGCCAGTTTAAATTCATTGAGGCCAGAGACGTAGCATTTGTTCTAGTAACTAAAATAGTGAGGAAACGGAACAAGACAGAAATGTTTCAGTCTTGTCAAATGTAAAAAGCAGTGAATGATGTATGCCTGTAATGCCCCGAACTTTGTGTTGTCATCTGGAACTCATATAGAACTACATGCCAACCTTGTCTGAAGCAGCAGTATGATCCCCTAGAAAACTGTATAAACCTATTAGTCTCCACTTAAACTAAATAGAAAGTGAAAGGAAACAGGAAACCAGTCTGATGGTCCACATGCGTTAATTATCAGTACAGTAAGAGAAAAGCTCACTACAATGTATAGCAAAACTTAAGACCCACAGACCAAGTTTGACAGCAAAAGGTTATCCAAGGTGCTAAAAACATCATCAGGAAAACTAGTTTCCCATGGACTTAGACTAGCATTTGAAGCTAAGCATAGTTACAAATATGTCATTGCCTATATCAGGAAGTTATGAAATAACACCCAACATTGCTCTGAACTCATCCAAAATAGCACCACCTATTCCGATCCAGCTGATATTACAAATTTACGGGCAAACAAATTAATTGCTGTCTTTACCCCACCTGCATATAACTAAGGAGTTAAAGTCCCTAAAAAAACACTTGTTAAAAGAACTTTCCAAAATGAAAAATATATCCTGTGTGGGACGTGAAAACATAGCAGGCTGCATGCTAAACAGCACTAAACATGTGCTGCTAGACCCATTTCTGCCATTATTCAACCGGAGTTTATCCGCTGGCTTTGTCATCAACATTTGTCACACAGCCGTTGTGACGCTCTGCACAAGGGTGGCACAATCATGGATACTGAGAATTACAGACCCATCAGCCTGATAAGTCTCATCTGCAAGGCCATGGAATGAGTCATAGCAGACACGATAAACTAAGTTATAAAAAATCTTATAAGACTTGACCCCAGCAGTTTGGCTTTGTTAAGGGAAGATCTTGTTTAATGAATTTAGTAAATTTCTTTGAGAGAGTAATGCAAGCTCTAGACAGTGGTCATGCTGCCCAATAGTCCAAAGGTGGCCATGCTGACCAACAGTGGCTATGCTGTCTGTACAGCATACCTCAACCTTGCCAAAGCATTTAATACTAAACTATACGCTGACATTATCAACAAGCTAAATGTGCTCTGAATTGATCGGTATGCGGTTAGATGAATAGGTAACTGGCTGAGGGCTAGAACCCAAACTGTGAGGGTGGCAGGCATAGCCTCAGACTGCATGAAAGTAATTAGTGGGGTATCACAGGGTTCCATGCTAGGACTTATGCTATTTGACATATACTTCTCTGATCTTAAAATCAAAAATAAGGAACTCTGGTTAACCAAGTTTGCTGACAATTGTAAACTAGGTGGTAAACTTGAATTCCCTTCTGATACGCAGAAGATGCAAAGTAAGCATACATGTTAGTAGCTGAGACACTGACAATGAACTAAAACTAAATGCTAAAAAATGCAATTTTGTTGCATTTAGTTAACAAACTCTCCACCCAGCTTATAGTATAAAAAAGCACCCCACTCCAAAATAATGATATTTTGAGAAACCTGGCAACATAGGTAGATGACTCCCTCTCCTTTGACAATCATGTTGCAACAGGGGTCAGGAAATCCTTCTATCTGGCGCAGCTGATCTGAAGGTGTTTTTCCTCTATGTCTAAAGACATCATGACCCTTCTATATTCTGCACTGATCAGGCCCATCATGTAATATAATGTTCCCCTTTAGATGGAATAGATGTATCTTACTAAATATATCAAGCAATTAGAGAAACAGTAAAGTTTCCTGAAAAAAATGTCATGCAACTGAAGGACCTGAGCTATCAAGAAAGGCTGAAGGCCTTGTTTCTGTATTTGGTATCCTACAGACTCTGTAGGGGTGATCTGTGCCTTGCCTTCTGAGCCATTAATGATCTGGCAGTCCAAGACCTTTTATTTCACACCAAATCAGTCTTACTATATATAAAACCAGAGATCTGAACCTGCTTATGAAAATAATCAAATCAAAGTGAAGCAACAGATTCATCATGAGTGACTACCATTTTTCTGGAGCAAATATCAAGTAATATGACATACTATCTTCTGGTAAGAAAGAATTAGACAATTGAATGGGTATTCATAAAGTATAAATCACCTATTGTACCTTGGAAAAAGGAGGTAAAGCCTAAGGATGGTTACTGCTAGGTAAAATGGCTACATTGCCCAGTTGCCTTGTACGTTCTATGATTCTATGATTCTTTTATTTAAATGGCCCAAAAGGTGATGGCCACCAGTACCATTTTATTTCTGGGAATGGTAATCTGCACTGTTAGGTATTAGTAATGAAACTGAAGGCCTATCAGAAATTAAGAATCCCAAATAACAAAGGATGCAGTCTCCAAATGGCCAGATGTGACCTATATGGGGTCATCAATGACATCAAAGGCAATATCAGTACTAAAAACAATATTGCAAGTAATGGCTTGCCTGGAAAAATTGTGCATGGTGACATTTCACAGCTTAAATCAGAGGATGTCATTTGTAAATCAAAAAAAGTCTGACTGCTTTAAGTAACTCTAGTTAGTCTGCAGCTAACATAGTTATGGATACAAGCAAGGCAGTGTTATATACATTATTTTATACTGCCCTGGTGAGAAAAAAGTATAAAAGTACAGTTTAACATTATAAAAATACTGCAGTTCTTATAATTTAGTATTAGTGATCCTGGACCATGGTTGTGGTCTTTAGGCACAAACACATTTGATGTCCCACTCATGGTTACAGTGGGATACAGGATGCAGAGTGGAAAAAGGTGCCTGGACCATGCATATTGAAACGAGTGACAACCCTAAGCAATCAGGCAGCAGGCCAATATGGACACTATCCATCTCTCTCAGAGGCATGTCATACATTATTGTGGTCCATGTAGCACCAGCAGTGTTGATAGTAACACCATTAACAGTATTTTAAGGATTAACAGGAAGACCATAAATGGGGATGATGGAACTATGTAAAATGCTATGGACTGAGCATTACTTTGTCAATCAGTGGGGTATCACAGGGTTCCATGCTAGGACTTATGCTATTTGACATATACTTCTCTGATCTTAAAATCAAAAATAAGGAACTCTGGTTAACCAAGTTTGCTGACAATTGTAAACTAGGTGGTAAACTTGAATTCCCTTCTGATACGCAGAAGATGCAAAGTAAGCATACATGTTAGTAGCCGAGACACTGACAATGAACTAAAACTAAATGCTAAAAAATGCAATTTTGTTGCATTTAGTTAAGAAACTCTCCACCCAGCTTATAGTATAAAAAAGCACCCCACTCCAAAATAATGATGTTTTGAGAAACCTGGCAACATAGGTAGATGACTCTCTCTCCTTTGACAATCATGTTGCAACAGGGGTCAGGAAATCCTTCTATCTGGCGCAGCTGATCTGAAGGTGTTTTTCCTCTATGTCTAAAGACATCATGACCCTTCTATATTCTGCACTGATCAGGCCCATCATGTAATATAATGTTCCCCTTTAGATGGAATAGATGTATCTTACTAAATATATCAAGCAATTAGAGAAACAGTAAAGTTTCCTGAAAAAAATGTCATGCAACTGAAGGACCTGAGCTATCAAGAAAGGCTGAAGGCCTTGTTTCTGTATTTGGTATCCTACAGACTCTGTAGGGGTGATCTGTGCCTTGCCTTCTGAGCCATTAATGATCTGGCAGTCCAAGACCTTTTATTTCACACCAAATCAGTCTTACTATATATAAAACCAGAGATCTGAACCTGCTTATGAAAATAATCAAATCAAAGTGAAGCAACAGATTCATCATGAGTGACTACCATTTTTCTGGAGCAAATATCAAGTAATATGACATACTATCTTCTGGTAAGAAAGAATTAGACAATTGAATGGGTATTCATAAAGTATAAATCACCTATTGTACCTTGGAAAAAGGAGGTAAAGCCTAAGGATGGTTACTGCTAGGTAAAATGGCTACATTGCCCAGTTGCCTTGTACGTTCTATGATTCTATGATTCTTTTATTTAAATGGCCCAAAAGGTGATGGCCACCAGTACCATTTTATTTCTGGGAATGGTAATCTGCACTGTTAGGTATTAGTAATGAAACTGAAGGCCTATCAGAAATTAAGAATCCCAAATAACAAAGGATGCAGTCTCCAAATGGCCAGATGTGACCTATATGGGGTCATCAATGACATCAAAGGCAATATCAGTACTAAAAACAATATTGCAAGTAATGGCTTGCCTGGAAAAATTGTGCATGGTGACATTTCACAGCTTAAATCAGAGGATGTCATTTGTAAATCAAAAAAAGTCTGACTGCTTTAAGTAACTCTAGTTAGTCTGCAGCTAACATAGTTATGGATACAAGCAAGGCAGTGTTATATACATTATTTTATACTGCCCTGGTGAGAAAAAGTATAAAAGTACAGTTTAACATTATAAAAATACTGCAGTTCTTATAATTTAGTATTAGTGATCCTGGACCATGGTTGTGGTCTTTAGGCACAAACACATTTGATGTCCCACTCATGGTTACAGTGGGATACAGGATGCAGAGTGGAAAAAGGTGCCTGGACCATGCATATTGAAACGAGTGACAACCCTAAGCAATCAGGCAGCAGGCCAATATGGACACTATCCATCTCTCTCAGAGGCATGTCATACATTATTGTGGTCCATGTAGCACCAGTAGTGTTGATAGTAACACCATTAACAGTATTTTAAGGATTAACAGGAAGACCATAAATGGGGATGATGGAACTATGTAAAATGCTATGGACTGAGCATTACTTTGTCAATCAAAAGCCTCCTCTCAGCTAGCCTTACTGGAAGAATCTTATAATAAAATTGCAATGTTTGTAAGTAACCACATTAACTGAACACATCACTGTCTTGTACATCCGTCCCTTAACTGAATATTCTAATCTAGTGGTCTAAACTAGTACTGACTGCTCACAACATTCTCTATAACTCAAACAGATGTCCTGTACCAGCCAGCTATTAAATTGACACTCACCTCACAAAAAGGTATCTTCACTGTACCAACATTTAGTCCTTACTTAAAAATATAAAATTGTAACTGTGACTGCCTGAACTCATCCACAAAACATCAGAAATATCTCATCTCATCTACAAATTAAAATCTAATTGAAAAAGAGCCTGTCAACAAAATGGTCATGCACTTGTAATACCCACTCTGCTAACCCTCTTCTTGTTATTATTTAATCTGATCAATATTTTAAACCCCCACTGAAATCTACATATCGACAAAACAGTGCCACTCTTGTACCACACCATTACTAAAGTCTTGTACCACACCATTATTAAGGTCTTGTACCACACTATTACTAAGATCTTGTACCACACCATTACTAAAGTCTAACACACTATTATTAAAGTCTTCTACCTCATCGTTATTAAGGTCTTGTACCACACCACTACCAAAGTCTTGTACCACACCATTACTAAGGTCCTGCACCATACCATTGCTATGGTCTTGTACCACATCATTACTAAGGTCTTACACTACACCATTACTAAAGTCTTGTACCACAAAATTACTAAGGTCTTTTACCACACCACCACCAAAGTCTTGGACCACACCATTACTAAGGTCTTGCACCACACCATTACTCTGGGCTTGTACCACACCATTACTAAGGTCTTGCACCACACCATTACTAAAGTTTTGTACCACACCAATACTAAGGTCTTATACCACACTATTACTAAATTCTTGTACCACACCATTACTAAGGTCTTGTACCTCACCATTACTAAAATCATGTACCACACCATTACTAAAATCTTGTACCACACCATTACTGAGGTCTTGACCCACACCATTACTAAATTATTGTACCACCCCATTACTAAGGTCTTGTACCACACCATTACTAAAGTTTTGTGCCACACCATGACTAAGTTCCCTCCTTATATAGCCAAACAAGTAAGTATCATTAAATTCTTATACATTTTCTTGTGTTTACAGGTCTCAGGAGAATAACTGATTAATTAAATGTATGTATGCCTCATCTTCTGTCTGACTACTAAAGCTTCAGCTTAGACTTATACATGATCTGAAAAATAATGATGAATGCTGTATAAATAGGTGTCACTTTGGCATCTTATAGATGCTATGCACTATGCTTAACATGGTGATTATCTGCTAAATTTTATATGCCTCAGTGTCATATAGCATATTCTGTTAGCTAATGCTAATTACCTGTGGAAATGCATGTAATGTGGAGCATTTCTCCCCGTGCTTCCACTGAAAACAAACAGCCCAGTTAGTCTTTTCTGGTAATCAAAGGCAAACAAATAAATAAATAAACACAAAAATAAATAAATACAATAAACAATTTTACAACTGCAATTATCCTGAATAGATGGGCATCATTATTTTCACTTTGAAATACTCTTGCTGACATTTTTTTTCAAATGCATTTCAGCATATATATATTTACAATCCAAATATGTTAATTTTGTCTGAAAATTATTTCTAGTTTTATTGCTAAAGTAGATTTATTACTAATCGCTATAGTTCTGAGACTCCCTGGCTTACAGCTTTTATGATTGTTAATATTTTATCATTAAACCAACAACACAAGGGAATACTTCAAAATGTGAAACAGTGAATATCAAATCAAAGTTATGAAACCCAGCCATTTTGCACTATTGCTTTTTTCCTATGTCAAGTTGGAGCAACCTCAGATATAGTCTTATATATAGTAAGTGTGGTATGTGATAGAGTGATGCTCACTGCAAGATGTCTTTCAAATTTTTGCTGAAAGAGGTAAAAACTGTAGTTAAAAGATGGTGAGGTTTCCTAATTTAAAGTCAGTATTTTCTCTTCAACATTTTGAGGCATACTTCAACACAGATATTTCTTTGAGGTCCATAATGAATGCTACAGCTAACATTTTTAGCGTAACACTAAGAGTATTTATTCTGATCTTATATTGCATAAAACCTTGATTGTTGACAAAAAACAATGGAAATGCTATTATGAAACCCGTGATCAATGATCTGATTATGGCCTGAGCCTTAAAAGGCTAGCTGTAATATTGAGCAGCTGAGGTGTTATTTTATTCTAAGATGGACAGACAGGCCTTGATTTAACACCCCCCTCCATGCAACAACATATGATTTCATAAGATATGTTTTGGGGGTGAAGGCAACGGATCTGAGTACACAAGGTTTATCTGCAAGTGAGCTCTACCTCCACAAGAAAGGCAAAACTTTCTTCTTTTTTCTTTATTTGCCAGAACCTAATTATCAGTCCTGCAAGTGCCAGCAAATCTTTCATAATAAATCATATTAATGGCTGATAGTCATACCTTCGTAATGCCCGTGCAGTATCTGTGAAGGAGCAGAGGTTCAAAACATGTGATGTGCTCCTCAATCGATCTTTTGTTAATGCAGCAGTAATGGACCTCAGGCCAGTAGGGTAGTATCTCAGCACTTATCCTTTCGTCTTTCCTGCTGCTCCCCTCAAGCCTCCTGTGTAAGGCTTTCTTTTAGTGGGGAAGGACATGCAGTGGGCATACTAAAGCCATCATAGTTCAAGATAAGGCTTTTTATTTATACACTACCCACTGGTTCTCCATACTCCAAGGACATAATATTAAATGATCACAGTACGTGCTTGTTTTTCCACATCTACCACAGTGTGAACTTCACTTTACACCACCCAGTCACTGCCACCTGCTTCTGGTAAGCCCTTTTGCATCTATATGTGGGAAGCTGCTAGGCAAAGCAAACATTCTTACATGTCTGCAGAGGCCAGCTGGCCAGCCACTGCTTTAATCTTATGCCTTGCCTGATCCACTGCCATCACATCTGCTACAAGAGTCCAGGTCTCCACCATCATATGCCGGAGGTCCCCCCTCAGTGCCACTGAACAAAAAGCATACCAACACTCTTGCATGACTAAGGCTAGAGTAGAGCAATAAGCCATGTAGTATTGACAGGTGTATGTTTTTCTCTTAGCAGTTCTTAGTTTTTGTTTATCATTCTTTTGTGGTATTTTTTGTATAGAGTAACTAGGTCATTTTAGGATGCTCAAAATGGGAATGCTGAATCAAGATATGATATATTCTGCTAAAAGTTTCTTAAGAGGGAATATTTAAGAGGGCACAAATGTGATGTTTAACAGAACATGGAAGAAATGATAAATGGTTAATAAATTATACGCATGAGATTGAGTCATTAATAAAAATGAGACTGGGTATGTATACATAGATGAGAAGTTCAGACAAGTGCCTGTAATTGGAGTTTCCAGTTCCTAGCTGTATTTGGTGTTCGTTTAAAACAACATATACTGTGATTAGTGACTGCGGATACCTATGTTAGCATCTGCTGCCTGTGTGGGAGGCTAGTGTGTCAGTATTCAGAATTTTCCCTGCCTCCTCTACACATTTGATAAAGCAGCATGCACAGTAAAATACTAATCTCTCTGATTGTCTGAGTAATATGAGAAGAGCTACAGACTGCAGAAAATGATGAAGTGCATAGCTATGTCGCTTAGCTGGGTTTTATCAGCATATGATTCTTGCAAATAAGACAGATACATTTGTTATAATTTCCGAATCTGGCAAGCACCAACATACTGCAGTATTACTGTGATGAGGAAAAAGATTAAATAACAGGAAACCAAAGATAGTATTTTCTAACAAAGAAGCAATGACCTAACACAGTGGCATGGATAATTCTGGCAGCTTTCATCTGAAACTCAGACGCTTGTTTGGGTTGATAGGATGATAATGGCTCACCAGGGAGTATTACTTGTACAAGTTATAAAAGTTAAAAGGAGACAGCAGATAAATGCAGGAATAATTATTACAGGTTAATTTTCTAAATGTAGCAACATTACAAATCATATTGATCCAAAATAATGCCCCTCAGGATGGTCTGCATTGAGAGGATTTGCATTTCTTTTAAATAATAAGGAACAATGTAATTCTGGTATAGTGTTATTACTGCTTTGTACAATAACAGCAATTTTTTACCCTGTAGAAGAGTAACAACTTTATGTTATAAATGGGCTACATCTTCTCTGAACTTGCTATCCACCAATCCATCACTCTCTTTTCCCTATTTTTTGCACATGTGTTTTGGGTGTTACACCTACAGCGATGATCATTCAGAGCCAGTTTCCCTACTGCTGTGTGGCTGGAGTGCCATGGTTCTTCTACCATACTATGTACATGCAAGCAGACTCTCACTTATGGCCAATTTAGATTGTCCAATCCACCTACTGCATGTCTTTCGTATGTGGGTGGAAACCACTGGCACATAGGAAGGCTTTGGCCGAAACTGTTTTGCCTTTTGCATATCACCTGTACTTTTTGAAATTTCATTAAATATTTTTTGTTTTCACCATTTGTTTTCAGCCCTGCACTGTTGCCGAGCATTTGTGAAAACCAGATAACACAAAGAAAACACATTTGAACACAGGGAGGACATGAATACTCCATACAGAAGGCACCCCAGCTAAGAATTTAATCAAAGAATCTCTTGCCATGAGGTAAAAATGCTACCCACTGTGCCACTATGCCACCCTCTCTTTCATCCATTTGAAAGCTCTGTCTTCATGTATGTACTCACTGCCTGTATCCTAGGATGTTAGGAAAACTAATATCTGTAATTAGTTTTCCTACATGTGTGTGCAGCTCTTGAACAAAAGACCTATATACTGAGTGCAAATTAAATTAGCATGGTTCCCCAATATCATCCAGCAACAGATGTAGCATATGTAAAATCTGACATTTGTTTTCTTTCCATCCTTTAAATGCATCTGGAGCATTTCTCCCCGGGCCTCTGCTGAAAACAGGCTCTGTGGAACCTAGTCGGACACTCCCGGTCAACAAAATGTTAAATAAAAAAATAAATAAATAAATTAAGGATGCAGTGAGTAGAAAGCAAGCATTTGTCAGCACCAACTGAATGCTTCAATTTGACAGGAGAATGCAGGAAGACAGGCAGAGTAAGTTATCAGTTGCAGAGAGTATATTCTGTAAACACCGAGTTGTAGTTTGTCATGGGCAAAGACTGTATGGAATTTCACCGATCAAAGGTTGAATGAACTAGTGGCATTTTTTTTTATTTGTAATGAATGCAGAAATGTATGACTCCCCTCCAGTCATAAACATGAAAAGAAATATGCTGCAAATTTAAATGAAAATGTATACAATTAAATTTTGCATATAAACCATAGAGGAATAAAAAAAGGCTATAACGTGTAAAATGAAACAAAGGTATAACCAATAACAATAACGCAGTTGCACTTGTGTTAAATATGAGTGAAAATAAATAAAAAAGGATCTTTTCAGACTACATGCAAATTTCTTCTTACAGGTGTCACTGTTTAAAATGCTTGAAACCTACTGTAGGATATACGAGCATGACAGCCAAATAAGCCATCATTAAGCCACTGGCCTATATATTTTATATTACACTATGTCTACTCCCTTTCATGGCAGCATAATCAGCAAGATATTGTGATGCTATCCTTGATTTAGTGCATGTTCTGTTGTGACGTCATCCTTGATTTAGAACATGTTCTGAATGTCTGTTTTTCTGCACAAGTTAACTATTCATTCTTTCCTCCAGTAAAACATTCTAGATGGCATTAAAATACTAGGCTTCAAATGCAGCTACCATTGAAACTAGGCACTTCAGTTATAATACATGCTTTCTGAAACTGTACACCACATTTGTTTTTAAATTATTTTATACTGGATCACAAATAACTTCTTACAGCAGATTTGCAAATGACAAATGAGTTCTTATATTGTTTGAGATTTGAGAAGATGCTCTTGGATTGGGTACTCCTTCAGCTAACTCCACATTTGGGGATATTCATGTATGTGCACCAAGCCATCTTGTACTATAATGGGCAACTATATAGGACCACACTCCCAAGAGCATACCAGTTCACCCCATGCCAAAAGCAAACTCTTCTGTAATTCCAGAATTAACAATGCAGTTTTGCACTACTTTTATTAAAGATAAAATATAAAATGTTATATTTCTCTAGCTTACAGGGACCTCCAACAGCAGCAGCTGGTGGAATGCCAGTTAACCATTCATCTGCAGATGGATACAGGGATTGTATTCCTGATCCATGTAGGAGGGCTTTTTCAATGATCAGTTGGTAGAATGTACTTATTAAATCTAATGTCACGGATAAATCATTCACTGAGTTGAATTCCTAAAAGTGCCTACCAGAGTAAAATAAGTCAGAATTCAGAGAGGTGAGTCCTAGAGCCCTGACTTCCTAAATGTGACCCAGGTCCTTGAATTATACAGATAACTATAATAATGGTCCTATATAAGTTAATCAACCTCACTATTCCACAAACACCTCTTCGTCAAACCCAGTTAAATGAAACTTAATCTGTTGAATAATCATTTAAAGAAAATATTTTTCCAGGGCAAATAACCACTTGGCCAACCCAGTGACCAGAACAAAAACAGCACTATCCCCCTAACTAAATATACCAACTCTGAGATTGCACTAGAGTGGGGAAAAAGGCAAATCCCAGATGATGGCCCACTATTTTTTTCCCCTGGGAAAAACTTCGATAAAACAATCATTCTACAGAATATAATTTTGTTTAATTGGTTTCAATGAACAGGTGTTCGTGGAAGAGTGCATTTGATTAACTGACAGGGACCCTTATAATAATTGGCAAAAGTCTACACTGATAGCCAAGTATTATAATTATACAGATAGCTATAATACTTAATAAAGGTGTGCACTGATGATCATGTGGCTACAGCACAAATGTCCAAAGTTGAAACATTCCTGAAGAAAGCAACAGGTACATTTGCTACTCAAGTGGAGTAAGTTTTAACTATAGCATTTACCAAATGGAAGCTAGCTGAATGATAAAAAACATAAATAATTCAGCTGAGCAGCCCCTTGGAACATGTTTCCTTGGCAATTACAGGTAATTTCATACCTGGATCAAAAGAATCAACAGCTTTTACATCTTCCAAAACTCATTCAGCTGTCCAAGATAATACTTCATTTACCAGTGTATATCCAAAGTGTGAAGGGCCCTCCTTCTCCTGGTTTCTACTGCCATGAAGAAGACTGGGAGGGTTAATGGACTGCTGAAGAGTGAGTGATGTCTTGTCATTGCAAAAGTCCACACATGATTCATTGCACATAAGGGCCTGGAGTTCTGAGATAAACTTCATGATGGTGATGGCTACCAGGAAGAGAGATTTCCAAGAAATGATCTGCATTACCAGCAAGTTAGCACTTTTAAACAATCATTGAACAAGCTGATCTTACATGAAGTTCTTTGAAGGAGGACTGAGGTGCAGCATTTGATTTAGAAACTGCTTCCCAGAGAGTGCTGGACCATCATTCTGTCCTCTATGAGGTAATGAGGTGCAGAAATAACTGGCATATATTCTTTGATTCTAGACCTATTTTTGCCCAGAACACAAAACTCCACAGCAACGGAAATAACAGCACAGACTAAAACTTATTTTTACTTTAATAAATCTGATTCTGGTACCTCGGCATTCACCTTCAAAGGAATGAATTACAACTCAGACATAGTCCTATAAGTACCATCTTGAATTAACATTAATTGAAATCAATTAACAATGAATAAATATTTAATTAACAATCAATATTTGAATTATAAAGTCACAAATACTGAAAAACCTCTGTTGGACAACCTTATAACATATAACATAATATTTTTTTATAATACTAAACATCAAATATTCAGTATCATATTCAAAAAACTCTTATATTTCCAGATTTAAACCATTAGGGCAAAGTGTATTATAATTAATAATATATCTTGATTCCATCTCTAATAACCACTTCAGAAAACTCTTGTTTGACCCCCCCGTCCCCATGAGGTCTGGCTATGACACTAAAAATGAAATCTCTAACTGAACCCCCATGTTCTTTACAAAAATGATTAGCCACCGGACTATCTAATCTTTCATTCCTGATGTCCCCTAGATGTTCTAATAGTCTGTGCTGTTATTTCCGTTGCTGTGGAGTTTTGTGTTTTGGAGTTTACAAACTGTTTTCAGCAGTTTGTGGTGCTATTTTTGCCCAGGTCATACAGCTTTATGAGGTACAGCATGATTACTTGCAAGCTAAGTTATCACAGTGTTTTGAGAGCCATTCTGCCCAGACTGTGAACTGTTTTGACTTGATATAATAAGTTTCCTAAATAGAAAGTTACCTGGCAAGTGCATTCACATTTGAAACCACCACTGAAAAACCTAATGGACGAAGGTGTCTTTATCAAGCACGAGGAACAGCTATTTGTTCATCCATGTTATAAGAACATTCACATCTTGGATCAGGAGGGATTTCTGTGCAATTAGGGATCCTGAAGTTATACTCTTCTCAGATATCATGAGATGAAAATAATGAATTTTGGTCTTCCATCTCTAAAGTCTGAGATATGCACTTGAAGGAGAGGTTGGAAACGTTATACAAACCTACCATACCAAGTGAGAGAGAATGAGAGAGAGTGAGAGAGAGAGAGGGCGAGGGAGAGAGAGAGAATGCACCCACCTCCACCTCCATCTAGTTCTGCTAAACTGAGTAGAAGATGAAGCGACAAAGATATCAATCTCCAGGGTTCCCTACTTCCAGAATACCATGACCATGGATGTCCTCTGCATCTGGAGCTCCAAAAGAAAAAAGCCAGGCTTATGACATAAATATCTGCCAGTTTATTCATCTTCCTGAGGATGTGAACTGCTGAGAGGACATTGCATAACCAGCAGCAGTTAATGGCTGTGTAACAACTGACACCTCACAACCCAGTGTAGCACCTATTCTGAAATGTGCAAACAGCACCAGACAGATTGTGGCTACCATTAGGCCCTGGAAGGAGAGCAGAGCAAAGTCTGAGCCTGTACTCTGCACCTAAATGCTTTTTTTCTGTATTTAAAAGATCTTACTTTTTTATTTATTTGTTTGTTTGTTTATTTATGTTTATTCGTTTATTTTTATTTCACTGACTGTTTTCTTTATTTCTTATTATTCTGCTTTTCTGCTCAGGATTTCATTCATATATTGTTGCACTATTGTCTTTCTTCTTTTATCTGTGTATTGTATTCATTTTTGTTTGTGACTATTGTATTTTTGGTTATCCTTCAAGATACCTATGCCAGATCATAATTATATTGCTTTTTGCCCTTGGTGGTCTCAATAATTCACATTAATTAAATAATGAAAGCTTGGACATTGTTATGATCTGGGTAATTACTTTCTTTATATTCTCAAATTCCATTTCAGCAGAGTCTATGACAGACCCACTCCTTCTACTCCAATAATAAAAATACTGCCAACAAGGAACAGACCAACATCAAAAGAAAAATATGTGCGAAAGTGAATACGTTAGTGTTTAAAATCCACAAACTCACTTTATTTTTAAATTCCACTGTCTGGCCTTCAGGCCTTGTCCATAGCAGCCTATAGGTTCATAGATTAGTACTAGGCTAACTGCCCTTGTGAGCCATTTTAAACCTAGCTAATTACCCCATGTGAGAATCAAATCATGCACCTTGTATTGATAAGGTAAACACCTTAACCATTAAACCAACCTCCCATCTAAATTAGTACCAGACTAGCTGTCCTTCTGGGTACTCCAAGCCCAATCAATTACCCCATGTAAAAATCAAACCTTGCACCTGCTATGCCAACTCCCTACCCTATCATCCCATTTGCTCCTTTTCTGATGTAAGTGCCACGTTAGTTGCTCCAGAGCAAGGTTAGTCTTGTGTCTCACTCACCCATTCATTGTATGGCATAAAAACATAAAAAAATCCAGTCCTCTTTTGAGGACAAACTTGGCCCAAGGCAGGTTGCTATTCATAATTAAATGGACAGATCAAATCAGCAATGCCCCTGAAAATCAGGAACATTGAAACATATGGTCCCTTGTAAAACAACATATGCAGAGGATTACGTTGGCATTTCTTTCTGCTGTAAGTATGCTCTCATTAAGCAAAGCAGGCTTTCTGATTCTAAAATGCATATATAAATATATATATATATATATATATATATATATATATATATATATATATATATATATATTTTTTTGTTACTTTTAGTAACTTTAGTGGAACTATGTTATTTAAGTGTACTAAGCCTGTGTTTAACAACAAATATTCCAAGTTTATCAATGAAAAGACTGGTTTGGCATATTTAGAGCTGCTGATCTCCAATTCTGAATATTTATTAAGTGAGAGAATTTCATTTTGGCAGTCTCACAGAATAAAAATAGGCAACAGAATGACTGTTATGACATTCAGAGTAACCGAAGGGGATGACAAGTTAAGAAGTAAGAAAAAAAGCAAGAGGAATATTAATGATTATGCTAAAAGCAGAAGCTACAGGTCACAATTCAATTTCAGTTCAGGACATTTACCAATAGGAATAAGGCAAGCAAGTGAGTAGCTGCAATAAACCATGAAAAAAGGTGCAAAATTTTAGGTGCAACGGCAGAGCAGGTGAGTGTGATATATTGGTGTTCTCCATGCCTAACATAAATGGCTAAAATGAGATGTCACCAGTCATTTATGCTGAAATCATGCCCGCAACCAAAATAAATCCTAAAAGTGAAGTCATAGCACTAGTCCAACTACAGGAACTACACAGAATAGAGGAATCATCTGGTAAAAATTTTACATAATGACAATCATGTAGCATATTCTATGACTTGGGCAGAAGTGGTTCAAAAACTATCAAGAGAGACAGAGAGGCAACAACCATTACAACAGAGACGGTATTGGCCTTATTGGTAAAGGCTTTTGCTAGTATACTATTCAATTTTAAGATTTTTCCTTTGTCTTCTAGAATATTTAGGGAAAGTGAATAATTAATGCTCCAAAAATTTGTTTCTTTTATTCCAACTCAAAGCAAACCTGTTAGACACTAGAAATGGTTTAAACAACTTTCACTAGGAGGCTAAATTTAATGATTTACTTTCAAAAGGAATGTAAGTATATTTGATCTGAAAAGTTGTATATAAATGTACCCTGGGATTCATGAACAATTGTGTAAGCTTTGCGTGAAGTCTAAGCAATGTTTACATGATAGCGTGATGAGCAGCAGCGCTATTTGAGTATGCATGCTGCTCACCACGCTAAGACAAATACAAGTACATTTCCGTGCAGCATGAGTACACACAGTAAACAACAGGTTTGTCTTTAAGGAAACCTGTTAAGCATGCTTGCATGGACAGCACAAAGAGCTACATAAGGCAAATAATGCATGCTGGACACTGGCAGGAAAAGTGTACTGAGTTGTACTGTGCACATAAATCATACATATGAATACAAAAGTAAGTAAGAAGGATGTGAAACGGCAAGGACAGCAACAATACATGGATTACCAGACAGAAAAATTGTACTGAGGACAATGTGCACAAAAATCAAAGACATGTCCACAGGAAGATGTCAGAGGGAGCTTAAAATTTCCAAATTGAGTACTATAATTGATGTGAAGGAGCTTATATCACAAAGACATTGTAATAATAACATTTTTCAGTACATATGTCAGAACAGATAATGATGGTCACTATTCCTGAGCTAATGTATGTAAACAAAACTGACATGATATTATCAGATGTGACAGCTACACAAAATCACATAGGTTCATAGGTTCATAGGTTTATACTAGGCTATCTGCCCTAAGACATTTATAAGCCTAGCCCAGAGTTTTTGTGGCTGACGCCACCTCTTATGTTAAAAAATACTGTGCCCATTAATTTGTTGTGCCTCTGTCAGGCAGTGACACAGAGATTATTCCCGGGGTAAACCTACGATCTCCCATCCACCGGTCAAGATTTCTCTTGAACAGAGCCAGCGAGGTGCTGTGCCTCACATGGACCGGGATTTTATTCCACAACATAGGGAGTCTCTGGGTGACAAATCTATCCCTCCAGCATGTCCTATTTATATCTGTGCTAAGGTTTAAGTCACTTGCTCTAGTGGATCTGGTAGATTTGGATTTTTTGAGGTGGAGCATGCCCATTAATTCCAGGTTGGACATGGCTTTGTATGTCAGGCACAGGTCACCTCTGAGCAGACGGTATGCGACTGAATAGAGCTGGAGTTTCTTCAGTCTGGCAGCATATGACAGATTTTGGAGTCTCTTTATCCTTTTGGTGAGGAACTTTTGGGGTCTTTCCAATTGCTGCAGGTGTCGGGTGAGATACATCCCGAATGGGGCATTGTACTCGATCATTGGTCTGATAAGTGAAGAGTACAGGGGAACAATAACCTCACTTGATCTGGATGTGAATCCCTTCATGATCAGGTGGGCAATGTAGAAGGTTTTTCTAACCACTTTAGCAATGTGAGTGTCAAAAGAAAGGCCACTGTCAACCTGGGTCCCCAGGTCCCTGATAACCTCTTCTGTGCTTAGTGGATTGCCACCTATATGGTAGCTTGGGGTTACCTTGTTTTTCCCGAAGGGTATGACTATACATTTTTTGGCATTTAACTTCAGGCCATGGCTCTGGCACCAGCTATCAGTTTCCGTGAGACCCCTCTGAAGGATATCTGTGTCCGATGTACTTTCCACTATGGCTCCCAGTTTGTAGTCATCTGCAAACTTTGTCAGCCATAGTCCTCCTATGTTAGCCTGTACTTCTGAGAAGTAGATGCCGAACAACAGGGGGCCAAGGACTGAGCCCTGTGGGACACCACTTGTGCCCGGCTTGGAGTCTGACATGACGCAAGCTACTCTAACCCTGGGGGTTCTGTCCTTTAGCCAGTTTGCAACCCATCTTGTGACATATGGGTTTACATTTAAGCTGGTAAGTTTCTCTATAATACTCGAGTGGGGTATTGTGTCGAACGCTTTTGCAAGGTCAAGGTAGGCTGTATGGACTGCCTTTCCCTCATCAATGGCCTTTGTGACTGTTTCAAAGAAGATGACCAAGTTCAAAAGGCATGATCTGCCCTTGACAAAGCCAAACTGGGTCGAGTCCAATGTCTGCAAGTCCCCTATGTCTTTGTTTATGAGTTCCATTATGATCCTCTCCATAGCTTTGCAGACCAGGCTTGTTAAGCTTATGGGGCGGTAATTACCAGGGTCCGTAGAGGCACCGCCTTTGTGGAATGGGACCACAGTTGCCGTATGCCACTCCTTGGGCATGTATCCTGTGGTAAGGCTAAGATTAAACAGCTGCCTTATGTGCGGGTTTAGTTCCTCATTGAGTTCGTGTAGCACACAGCCGGGGACACCATCCGGTCCCATTGATGCTGTGTTTTTAGCTTTAGAGAGAGCAGCTTTCACCTGCGCATTGGAGATGTCTGGGAGGCTGCACTCTGCTGGGATAGTTATCTCTCCTTTTGGGGGGGAGAGGGGGGTGAAGTTTGCACTGAACCTGTCTGCCAGTATGTTGGCAATGTCTGTGGGTTCAGTGATTTTTGTATCATTTTGGACTAATTCTGAGCATATCTGGGAGTTTCCACCCAGGTTTCTAACATAGCTGAAGAAGGCCTTATGATTGTCTTTTGAATCTATGGCAATTTTCCTCTCAAAGTTGGCCTTGGATGATTTTATGAGTGCTCGTATTTTTTTACTAATAATGATCAAAGGTGTCTTCTCTTTTATGGATTTTGCTCTATCATGTAACAGCTTTCTCCTCTTATTGTAAAGTTTGTTTATGGCTGGGGTCCACCAGACTGGACGTTTGCCCTTGGTGGAAAGAGTCTTGGTTTTATTAGGGATTGCCTGATCCATGCAGTCCTGGAGGTGTTCGTAGAAGGCATTTGTTAGGGCTTCCGCAGCTTGGGTTGTGGTTTCCACTGGCTCGGGGGCCTTGAAGGATACCACACCAGTCTTGAGTAGTGTGAAGTTTGCTTTAGAGAAAGGATGCTTTAAAGAAAGGATCAACAACAAACATGACATATGAATGTCTTTTACATACTGAGTTGACATGGCAGTTTGCAAGGATGGTACATATATAATGGGATATCTGCACAGTGTGCTCTATGTCCTTATGACACATAAGAAAATAGGAATGCTTCAGAAGCCACAGTCACCTTTTGCAAGAATTGAACCCATGGCATCAATGTCAACACTGACCTGTACATTAACTGTGTATGCCACAGAAAGAAGCCTAACATGTACAACGAGGATCATCCTAGAAGGTGATTATGTGAATTTGTGACAAAGAAACAAAATGAATGTGTGAATTAAGAAAGGATCAACATGAAAGAATTGAAACCAGGAGCCGGCAGGAAATAAATAAATAAAAAATATACAGTTACACCAAAACAAAAGGAATCCTTGATGTCGGAGTCCACACTTCTTTATTGAAACACAGTGAATACAAGCGCTTTGTCTCTGTCAGTTCAGAGACTTTATCAAGATACAAAACAACATAGGAAACACCCCATATATAACCCTGACCCAATTAACACCTTAACAAATCATCACACAATTAATTTCCTTTTCCATCAACCTACAAGACTTTTTCTTAAACCATCCCCAAAACAAATAGATATTTTAATCAATAAAAACAAGTCTCAATGCAAGTCCAAGATAAATAAATTATAAAAAGCACATATAAATAAATAAATAAATATATATATATATATATATATATATATATACACATGTACATATATATATATATATATATATATATATATATATATATAGATATATATATATACACATACATAAAAGACCAAAACTTCCCTAAGAATAAATATATGCATACTAATAAAATGTGTTAAAAAACTTTCATAGTAGAAACATTCATATAAAAGGAAGAAAATTCATACACTTGAAAGGTACTGACCTTTCAAGTGCCTTTAATTTAAAAAAAAAAGCCAGGGAAAACATATAATTTAATCCTGGCCAAACAGTTGCATTCATTCTAAGCTGCCAGAATGCTTCCAACCTTTCTAACTGCAGAGGCCATGGATCCCCCCCTCGGATCACTTGTCAGCACACAAATAACAACAAACATAAAGGAATGTCCTTCATGTTCCATCCAGTGCCTAGCTAAGGCATTCACTTTGTAGGTTCATAGGTTCATAGGTAGGTACTAGGCTATCAGTCCTGGGGCCTATACAAGCCCAGCCAAAAAGGTACCCTGGCTTTTGCCACCCAAGTACATTATTTTCCTGTACCACTGTCGAGCAAAGCCACAGAGGTGATCCCTGGGGTGAATTTCCTATTTCCCATCCACTCATCAAGATTTTTCTTGAAGAGTGCTAATGAGGAGCTTTGTTTGATATAGATAGTTAGTTTATTCCAGAGTATGGGAAGTCGCTGGGACAGGAATCTATCCCTCCGACATGTTCTGTTTATTGTGCTGACAAGGTTTAGGTCCCTAGAGCATGTAGCTCGGAGGGATTGTGATTTTTTTAAGTAGAGCATGTCCAACAGCTCTGGGTTTGACATAGCTTTGTATGTTAGGCAGAGATCACCTCTGAGTAGGCAATATGTGATGGAGTAAAGCTGGAGTTTTTTGAGACGGTCTGCGTAGGGCATCTGTTTGAGGCCAGTAATCCTCTTTGTGAGGCATTTCTGTGGCCTTTCCATTTGTTGTAGATGTCTTGTGAGGTACATACCAAACGGGGCATTGTACTCTATAATGAGTCTAATGAGTGATGAGTAGAGGGGAACAATGACCTCTTTTTTTCTGGATGAGAAACCTTTTGTGATTGAGGTGTGCCACGTAGAAGGATTTCCTGACTACTGTGGAGATGTGATTATCAAAGGAGAGACTACTGTCCACCTGTGTCCCAAGGTCTCTTATCACACTTTCGGTGTTAAGTATACTATCACCTATGTTGTAGTTCATGGGTACAGAGTTTTTACTAAAAGGGATGACAATGCACTTTTTGGCATTGAGCTTGAGGCCATGGCTTTGACACCAGGCATCTGTCTCAGTGAGGCCCTTTTGTAGGATGTCCACATCATTAGGAGTTTTAATTATGGCTCCTAGTTTGCAGTCATCTGCGAACTTCGTTAGCCAAAGACCTTCTGTGTTAGCCTGTACTTCAGAAAAGTAGATACCAAACAGGAGAGAATCCAGGACTGAGCCCTGTGGTACTCCACTTGTCACTGGTCTGAAGTCAGATTTGGAGTCTGCTACTTTCACAGTGTGGGTTCTGTCAGTGAGCCAGTTGGCAACCCATTTTGTGACATAGGGATTTATACCTAGTTTAGTGAGTTTATCTATAATTCAAAAGTGGGGGATGGTGTCGAAAGCCTTAGCAAGATCTAGATAGGCTGTGTGAACCACCTTATCCTTGTTTACGGCTTTGGTGACTGCTTCAAAGAAGTCTATCAGGTTTAGGAAACATGCTCTGCCTTTTACAAACCCAAACTGGGTGGGGTCCAGAGTATGGAGATTACCAATGTCTTTGTTTATAAGTTCCATGATGATACGTTCAATGGCCTTGCAGACCAGGCTCATCAGGCTAATGGGGCGATAGTTCCCGGAGTCCGTGGTGGCTCTCCCTTTGTGTAATGGGATAACCATCACTGTGTGCCATTCAGCAGGCACAAATCCTGAAGTGAGGCTATGATTGAACATGTTACTTAGGTGGGGTGCCAGTTTGTTTTATAGTTCATGTAGAACGCAGCCTGGGATGTTGTCTGGTCCCATGGATGCTGTATTCTTGGCTTTGGAGAGTGTAGTTTTTACCTGTGCAGCCATGATTACAGGAAAGTTACATTCTTCCAGTATAGAGATGGGCTCTTTAGGGGGTGAGAGGGGGGTCAAGTTAGCACTGAACCTATCTGCCAGGATGTTGGCAATATCAGATGGGTCTGTATATTTAGTGCCATTGTGCTGTTACTCAGAGCAGATCTGAGTGTTGCCATTGAGATTCTTGACATAGCTATAGAATGCTTTGTGGTTGTCTTTAGAATCAGTGGCAATTTTGTTTTTGTAACTAGCTTTGAAGGATTTTATCAGGGATCGCAGCTTCTTACTGAGGCTGACCAGGGAGCTTCTCCACTCATGGGATTTTACTCTCTTTTAAAACGGTTTCTTCCTTCTGTTGTACAGTTTCATTATGGCAGGGGACCACCGGCTTAGCTTCCTTTTTTTGAAGGATATTGTCTTGGATCTGTTTAGGATAGCACGATCCATGCACTCATGTAAGTGTTTATAAAGTGCAATTGTGTAGGATTCAGTAGTCGTAACTGTATTGTCCATCTGCATGGGTGTCAGGAAGTTCAGCACTTCAGTCTTAAGATGCATGAAGTTGCTTTGGAGAAATTTTTTGCCATGGTTTTCTTAATGGGGGGTGGGGGCAGGATGTGGATATCTAGGGTAATTAGCTTATGGTTGGATCGGACCAATGAGGTGTTGACTTCAGGTGTGGAACACCGGTCACTCATGTTGGTAATAACTAGATCTAGGATACTGTTGCCCTGGTGGGGGTGTGGATAAGATGATCCCGGGCACTGGAGTTTATGAATTCCAGAAAGCGTTGAGTGAAGGAGTTGGTACATGAGAAGTTTTCCCAGTTAATGGTGGGGTAGTTGAAATCGCCCATTATTAGGGTGTTTGGTTGAACCCTAATATTTTCCAGTACATCAAGAAAAGAGGAGTGAGAATCCTGGGGCATGGTGGGTGATCTGTAGCAAGCTACAATTTGGATTGCAGTTTTGCCCAGAGTTAGTTGCACTTGGATAACCTCGGCTGCGTTATGCTGAGCAACTAGCCTGGAAGTGAGGTTATCCTTAATGAATATGGACACACCTCCGCCTTTGGTGTTCCGGTCCATGTTACATGGCCGAAAAGTGTGGTATGAGTTATAGCCTGGTAGTGCAGGGGTGTTCTCTGGAGCCTTGAACCAGGTCTCAGTCACTGCACAGATATCGATGTTCTCCATTTTATGGAGTGCCTCGAGTGAGTGCATTTTGAGATTTAGACTTCTAGCATTCAGTAGCATCACGCTCAGTTTTTGCTTGCCTGTTCCTGTTACGGTGGTGAATTTGTCAATTGAACCTTTCCTAAAAAAGGCATATAGGGGCAGCAAGAATCTTAGCCAGTACCTGGAATCCCAGGGGTGACAGGTGCAGGCCATCTCTGGCAAAGCATCATGGTCTGTCGATCATGTCATCCCAGGCAGACAAATACTGGATCCCTTTAGAATGGCACCAGAAGCTTAGCCAATTGTTGAAGTCAATAATTTTGGCCTTGTACTGCGGCATCATTCTGGGTGATGGTAGAATGCTACTCAGGGCTAGGGTCATACCTGCCTGGGCTACAAGATCAGAGAGCTCTTCCGTGTCTCTTTTCATGTAGTCCAAGGAGGTACATCTCAGGTCATTCACACTAACATGGACAATGACAGAGTCATATTTGTACTTGTTGTGGAGTGACCTGAGTGCGTGGGTTATGTGGCAGATCCTGGCACCCGACAGGCAGCTGACAGTAACCTTCTCCTTGTTTAGCCTGGTGAGTGGGACATCAGTGTTCCTGACTATAGAGTCACCTATGACTAGTGTGTTGGGTGCGTTGTTTTGCCTTATTGGCTGTGGTTGAGTGGCACATTGAGTCTGCGGGCTATGTGTCATTTGGGTTGTGTTGGGGGGTGGAGGTTGCTTGAATTTCTGCTTTGGAGGTCTCTGTTGCTTGAGTAGATTATTATTGAGAGACTCTGTGAATGTTTTTGTGTTTCTATGTGTGGATTTTGGTGGTGAAGATTTAGTGAGACTATGTGATGAGTGTGGTGTGGTGCAAGTGTTTACCTTCTCCTCTTGACTGTCAAGTTCAGTCTTAATTGGAGAGAGCTTTATATCCAATTTGGCTAGATAAGTGCATCTCTCACAGGTTGTAGTGTTGGGTGGTAGGAGGAGAGGGTTGTCTGTGTACATGAGGCAATTTCTACATTGCCCCAAGATTCCCAGATTCATCAGATAGACAGGAGAGAACACTGGGAGCTGACCCTTGGACATGTCTGAATAAAAAACTATTTTCCTCTAGATAAGTGAGGAAAGTGAGTACAAGAGCTGTTTTTCTCTAAGCAAGTGAGGAAAGTAAGTACCAAAACTGTTTTGCTCTAGGTAATGAGGAAGGCTGAGTGCTGTAGTAATTACTAGGTTATTTAGTGCTTACAACTTCTGAACAAGTGCTGATCACGAATAAGGAAATTCAAGTGCTAAAACTAAGAATCTGTATCTGGACTAAACTAGTTACAGGAAAGGGGGGAAACAAGTGCAAATGCGGGCTTTTAAATCAGAAAGTTGAGGGAGATGGAAAAACTTCCCAAATGGCCAATAACTATAATATCTGGGCCAGAACCATTCCTTATGTGGTAGATAGGTTACCTAGTGCTTACTACTCCCACTGATAAGCTAGAAGGCTTCCCTCCAACGAGAAAGCTTGGGTGGGCTCAGAAGCTTACATACAGTCCTGGATACAGCAAATCTGAATCTGGACTACACTAGTTACAGGAAAGGTATATATTATATATATATATATATATATATATATATATATATATATATATATATATATATATACAGAAAAGTAGCTAAAACAGCAGTAAAAACAATCCAAATGCAGTGCAAGTTAGCACACTTGAGTATGTAGCAATGTTAGACCAAACAGTTTAAAAAATGCAATTAAATTAAAAATGACTAAAAACGAGTTCAGAAGGAGTCTATTAGGCAGAATGAGGTAAAGAGATGGGACCGGGGGAAGTGTCCCAGATCAAATCTACAGTGGGGACGGGCAACTGCAAAAGCCTCTAAATTTAAACAACAACACAGGAATAGGGAAGGTGGGTATGGGAAAACCAACACCATCAGCAGAGATCTGAAAAACTATACAGTGAAGCAAAAATAACAGTGCACAACTTTGAAGTCAGCGAGCAATAATATAAAATTAGTCAAACAACAATTACTAGTACACAACTCTGAAGTGCCAGAAAAATCTGTATATCTAGCCAGTAAGTCGCACTCTGTGACCTCAATCCATAATGATGAATAATTGAACACCTTAAAAATCACCAATGTTGTTCTGAAGAATTCTACAATTAACCTCTTCAACATCATCATTAACGGAAGCAATAAGGTGTTCAATTATTCATCATTACGGACTGAGGTCGCAGACTGTGACTTACTGGCTAGGGGTATGACTTTTGTACCAGTTAATAACCATGACATGGTTAAAACTTTGGTAGATTCGAAGCAATTTGTCAGGAAATTGAATTTAAACCTATATTTTCATTCCGTTGAGTATGTCAGTGACCCCTTACATATATCAAGCACCTTTAATCCTCCTTTGCACCCCTCTTTACACCTCTTCGAAAGGGTGTGTGAGACAGATATGAGGAGTATTCCAAGGTGAAAACCCCCTTTGAACTTGAGTGCAGCAAAGTAGAGAAGCCTTGGAAAACTTAGAAGCAATCCTAATGTGAGGTTTATTAAGCCTGACAAAGGCAGGGGCATAGTTGTCATGGATTTGGATGACTATAACACAAGAATGAGGGGAATGTTAGGGAGTGTTCATTATAAGAAAATCTCACTAAATAAGTTGAATGGCTCATATTGTAATGTGAGGGAGCAGTTGAATGATTTATTTATTGAAGGGTCATTAAGTACAGAAGAGCAAAATGATATGGTAGTGATGCACCCAAGGATCCCCACCATTTTTGGCTTGCCTAAAGTCCACAAGAGCTTGAGTAATCCCACTATGTGGCCTATTGGGGACGGGCAGGGTTCCATCACATATCCAATAGCCACATTTTTGGATATTAAGCTGAAATCTCTGTTAACAAATAAGAATTACATGTGTAGGGACTCTTGGGATTTTCTGGATAGAATTAATAACCTCAATTTTTTGTGAATCAGGTGTGTTTATCACTGTGGATGTGAAGGACCTCTACACGGTGATATCCCATGACATTGGTTTAGAGTGGACCTGTGATTTTACGCTACCTAAAGGTGTGCCTCAGTACAGGATTAATGTGTATGAGCAGCTTATTGAACAACAACTGTATTTTATTTGAGAATGAATTTTACCTTCAAACTGATGGTGTGGCCATGGATTCAATGGGTTCACCGTGCAGGGGCCTATTTGCTAACATCGTCATGATTGAATGGGAGAAGAAATTCCTATATGAGTCCCCATTTTATTCTTATTGTAAGCTGTATGTCCAGTACCTGGATGATATTTTTATCTTCTGGGATGGCTGCTTTGATCGAATACCTGATTTTTTGTCTTACATCAATAGTTCCACCCCCTTTTTGAAGTTTACACATACGGTGGAAACAAATGAAATTTCATACTTGGATGTGAAGTTATTCAAAGACATGGGTTTCCGGTCCTTTACTGCTGAAATATTTAGAAAAGAGACCTATTCAAATAGTTTGCTACATTTCAGCAGTGCACATCCATTCAAGCAGAAAAAAGCGGTCATTAAGGGGCAGTTTGTGAGGAGAGCTCGCATAGTGTCCCTTTGTGAATCATTTCTGAATGAATGTGATGGTTTGAGGGACATGTTTTTGAGGAGAGGTTATCCCCCTTATTGGTCAATGAGGTAATGATTGAAGTTATTAACAAAAGGGAAAGGGGTCATTTCAAGGCTATCTTATCCCAAGTTGGGGATGTGGCAATTAATGATATGTCTGAAATGACTATTGGAAGTATAGGGGACCCTGTTGTGGCATCGCGTGGATCCATGGTCAAGGACCATTTCTCTGTATGTCTGTACACATACCACCCAAGAACTGGAGCACACACATGTACACCACAGTACTCAATATATGTGCCATGGTTGCACTCTCACTATTACATTGACATTGCTAACACCAAGGGAAAATTCGACTCAAGGGCTGACAGAAATTTCAAGTCGGCATTTATTACAACATTTAGTGCAGACAGCAGATCAATTTCTGATATTTTGCATAAGAATTGGGTGATTTTTCCTCTTGTGATGAGGTCAGGAAATGTATTAGTAATGTCCCAGTGGTGGTTTATAGGAAGGGTAGATGTTTGAAAAGTATACTAGAGAACCCTAGAAGTGTTCTTAGTGACAGTTTCATGAAAAAATGTGGGATATGTGACCAATGTGGTTTTATCATGGAGGGTTCATCAGTAACCATCAGTGGGCAGGCCTTTACTTACAGGGACAAGTTTACTTGTCAATCAGAGAGGGTTGTTTATTGTGCTTTATGTGTACAACCCCCCCCTCTTCTATGTAGATAAAACTGAGAGGAAACTCAGGAATAAAATCTATGAGCATGTGAGGGACATTAGATTGAAGAATAAACTGAATACATTAGCTATGCACTGCATGGAACATGAGGGACATTCCTTTAAGTTTGTTGTTATTGATGTGCTGAAAAGGGATCCAGGGGGAGGGGTTCCATAGCCTCTGCAGTTCGAATGATTGGAAGTATTCTGGCAGCTTAAAATGAATGCAACTGTTTGGTCAGGATTAAATGATGTTTTCCCTGGCTTGTTTTTTTTTTAATTAAAGGCACTTGAAGGGTGAGTGCCTTTCAAGTGTCTTAATTTTCTTCCTTTTATATGAATGTTTCTACAATGAATGTTTTTAATACATTTTATTAGTATGTATGTATTTATGCTGAAGGAAGTTTTGGTCTTTTATGTATGTGTATATATTTATATGTGCTTTTTATAATTTATTTATCTTGGACTTGCACTGAGACTTGTTTTTATTGATTAAAATATTTATTTGTTTGGGGAAGTTTTAAGAAAAAGTCTTGTAGGTTGATGGAAAAGGAAATTAATTGTGTGATGATTTGTTAAGGTGTTAATTGGGTCAGGGTTATATGTGGGGTGTTTCCTGTTTCATTTTGTATCTTGATAAAGTCTCTGAACTGACAGAGACAAAGAGCTTGTATTCTCTGTGTTTCAATAAAGAAGTGTGGGCTCTGACATCAAGGATTCCTTTTGTTTTGGTGTAAGTGTATACTTCTTTATTTATTTATTTCTTGCCGGCTTCTGGTTTCAGTTCTTTCATGCTAATTAAGAAAGGATACCTGATGATGAATGTCATATCGGCATGTCAGACCAATGGCAATTAAATGAGTGTGCTCGTGTGCACACAAATGTGTCCCATATCGATGTTCCATGGTCAAGGACCATTTCTCTGTATGTCTGTAAACATACCACCCAAAAACTGGAGCACACACATGTACACCACAGTACTCAATATATGTGCCAAGGTTGCACTCTCACCATTATATTGACAGGACAAATGTGTAGTTTCAGGAAGTCTAAAGCTATGTTCACATGTGTTTGTGTAACATCTCAAGGAATAACACCGACATGATATAATGGTTGTTGTGTGATGTTAGCCTGTTCACACAAAATAAGTCCCTATAGTAGAATTGAACATCAAGCTGTACAAAGTTTTTACATGACAAGACAACTATTAATCACATTTACCACAATGGAAATATTATTATGACAGTTGAGCTCCACCTATGTGAAGTCATTCAGTCAGCTGTACTTTATCTGGCCATAAATTTTACCAGCTAAAAGTTGATAAGGGAGGCCTCTGCCCTTCTATACATATAAAATGTAATTTGGGGATGTCTTTCCTGCAGAACAGTAAAGTATACAAATTCTTACAGTCTCTCAATGTTGGTTTGAAACACTTGCCTAAGCATTGAGAAAATCACCCCCACAGTGGGATCAATGAATGTGCCATGATATAAGTGTATCGCCAACTGTCATATATGTAGTTATGTGAAAGCATTACATCATGTGTATGAATCAAGGAATATGTGCCTCTCTAATTACTTAGAAAGAATCCTGCTGTATGTCTGACAACACTGCATAATGCTAGCTATACCCAAACACACCTGTAGCTTCCTGTTGTTGCCACTGTGATGGTACAACAACAATTATGTACAATGTGTATATAATCCTGCATTTGGAACACATGCCTTACTTAACAACAACATACATCACATCATCTCATGCCCTCAGTTCTGAGGAGGTGTTTTACTATAAATGTGATATAATGACAATCTATTCTAAAGGCAGCATCAGTCATCAATACAGCCTTTTCAATGGAAATGCAGAATAAACTCTTGTAACAGAAAACAACATCTACATCTGAACACAGCACATGTGGGTGACAACACTGTTAATATTTACATTGACTGTAAGCGGTGACATTGGGATTTTAACTATATATTTAACATCACAGGCAAATGATATTTTGCTAAAACACAAAGGCGACTATGGATTTATTTGACATTGCACATTTCAATGGATGACATCACCATGGTGTAGTACCTTCACATTTCTGATAAAAAGTGGTTGTACCGCACACTGTACATATATACCTCATTTAAGTATTTGCATCCTGTTTTGCACAATAAGAGGAAGAAACACACAGCCACAAATGAGAGTATTCCTGTATTTGAACTCCCTACCTATGTACTTAAACAACCTACATAGATGTGTATTATAATGCACATACCATGGGAGAAATCTGATTATATGTGAGCCATACTGCATCTTTGAATGGGTGACATCAGCTGTGACATGCAAATGAGATACATGTGTAAAAATGGCTTCTACAGCTATGTGGAATTCTAAATATTTTCACTACTAAGAGGTGTGATGCACTCTGGCATCCATTTACCTTTGAACACGCACATGTACATGCAATCAGGAGGGTTTCACTGCTGTATTCAAACTCCCTACCTAATGAATGACACAATCTACACACACGTGTATTATATGCACAAGCCACAATGCAAGTCAGACTTTTAGGTTGTGAGTGTGCATTGTTGACATGGCGGCCTCATCAATCTGTTACAGACAGTATGTGTTTGTGAACAGAGTGAAAAGGGGATGTGTGATTAGTCTCACCATGTAAATGTTTCTTACGAGTTGGAGTCAAATGAGTACACCTGCTGAAATAATCTTCCAGTGATACAGTGGACCCACTATCACACATACAAGCTGATTGTTATGAAATTAGAGCCCCCTGCCTAGCGAGTTATACAACCTAGAAGGCACAGTACTTAATGCAAGCACACCTGCAAAAGTCTGACATATACTGTGCTATAGTGCACTTTACAGAGGATGGCATCAGCTTTGTATTGATGTGATGATGTTGGGAGAAGGATATTACACTGATGTGGCTACACCCTGCAGTGTAAAATTAACACCAGGCTACTATTTTAATAAGGCCAGGAGTAGTTAAGGCCATATTTATGCAACTCCATATCCAAACACACAAGTTGATTGCCATGAAATTATAACTCCCCTACCTATCTAGCTATGCAAACTAGAGGACAAAGTATGTAATGCAAGTGCCACTGCAGAAGTCTGACTTATACAATGTGGGAGTCCACTTTATACAGAATAACATTAGTGTGGTTTTGCAGAGAAGATGATGTTAGGAGTAGAGTCTGAAATTTGTGTGGACTCACCCTGCATTTGTGGACTCACCATGTAGTTTAAAATTAACTCCAGGCTACTACTGTATTGTGGACAGCAGTAGTTCAGATCATATATATGCAACACTTTAAACACACAAGCAAATTGATGGTTGTGGGATTATAACCCTACCCATCTAGCTACGTAACGTAGAGGGCACAGTACTTAACACAAGCACCATTGCAGAAACCTGGTTTTACAGTCTGACAGTGCAATATAGAGAGGGTTAGCATTTCACTCTGTGTCAAAGATGATATTATGATGTTGAAAGATTTGTGCAAATCCATATTTGTTGATATGATGGAGTGACGTCAATGTTATGCTCAAGAATGCATACATACTGCTGACTTATGTTAGCTATGCTGTTATTAATGTGTGCTGCAGAACTAAGAGTGAAATGTACTTACTTGTCCTGTGTATATGAGACAGACACACTTGTGAAACACATAATGGACAACGAATCATTCATGGAGCATCAGGTTATGATGATGGTGTGTAAACAAAAATGAATGCTGCAAATATTAGCTATGGCATGTGCTCATGCATGGACAATGCAGCCTGCCAATACCAACCAAAACTTAATGTTCCAATAAGGAGGGATAAAGAATATTGATTTCTGTAAGTCAAGGCTGTATGTGGTTGTACATCATTTATAAGTGATACTGCTGCAGTGCAGATCCAACTATCCAAAATGAAGAAGTCAATTAACCACACAGTTTACTGCATTTCACATCAGTACATTACACAGTTTCCATGTAATGAAGTAATCTCATCCAGAAGCAATACTTTTTTTGTTGCAACTCATTTCCAAAAGCACAATGGTGAGAAACATATCTGAACAAAGGTTGGCAAAGTGTTAGTGCATGTGTGATGATACTTTGATTTGCTAAAATGAAGCTGTGATGTACCAGTACTTAGTGGTGTCCAGCGGTTCTCTGTATGTTGTATTATACCTTTCCATTTTAGCTCCAAAGCTCAGTTCTAAAATGAAATGTTCTGCTTGCCTTCCCCATTTGTGTGACGTTATGCTGTGAGCAAACACAGTTCTCTGCTGAAGGAAACACTGAAATGCTACATTTGGTGCATCTTCTACAGTGCAAACAGGCTTAGTGGTGATGCTCAGCCATCATCACTCTGTAAAGTGCTTAGTGGAGAAAATCCACCAGGTAACCTAACTTTCTCTTTGGCACAAGGTATAACATTTTTTAACTAAATTAAAAAGCAGAGTTGAAGCAGGGTTCTTCTCAAGTATGCAGATAATTTAAAAAAAGTGTCAGAATGAGATTATTATATTATTTTTTTTAGTTTGAGTTTAAGAATACAGGGGAATGACTATTATACATATGTTTCCTGGAAAAATTGTTAAAGCTAATAGCTACTGAAATAATTTTTATGCCTACTGCACAGAGACATGCTTCAAGGGAAATCACAAGTTAACTGGGTGTACAACAACAAAATCAATCAAGCCCAACTGCCAAAGGTGTCCCAAAGCAGTACAACAAAGTAGGAAAGTCTTCATGGTACACCACCAAGAGCTTGCACTGTGTCACATCAATAAAAACACTCTTTATTTGAAGAAAAACAATAAAAATGTTAAAAACACACAAAATTCTGAGCTGAGATAAGCACTCTTGGCTTCTTAAGCTTTCTTCAGATCATAAATAACAAGTGCTAGGTAAAAACATATATACTGTGTTGCAGCCAATCCAGTGGCTTAAAAATGTTTTTATCCTATCAGCAGCACACCTTTTAACTCTTAGTCCTTGGTCAGAAACAAACTCTGCACAAGATCTAGCTTCCAATTAAAATCCTTTGCTGCTACTGCAGTGTCCTCAATCAAGTACATACACTCTCTGTTCTTTACATCTCTGCACTCAGAGAAGGTTAACACCCTGTAGTGTATAAGTACCAATCAAATAGTTTAAATATTGTTTCCTTCCATTCACTAGTGGAGTCTATTAGAGTGATTTTACCAAGCCTTCAGCCAATGTTGTAAACACTGTTATTTCTTCATTGTTCACAAGAACTTTTACATTACTAACCTGCTGTAAAAAGCAGACAATGTTAACCTAATAAAGTGGTTTTACCTGTTTTTTAACTTAATTTTAATATTTTTATTTTTATTATTCCTGTTCATCTATGCTGTCTATTAACAAAAGCTTCCTAGTGAACAGAGGGAAAAAAACCCAAATTAAGCAAAGTTTCCTCATTGCCTCAGACAAGGAACAAAAACCTTACAAAAGGGTTCTCATCCTGGTTCTCTGCATATAATTTTATAGTTCAACAGAAAACATTCAAGATATTGGCAGAAAATGGTGCACTTAGGGTAACTCCTATTGTGCCCCCAAGTTTGCCGTATACTCCAATACGGTGGTGCGGCCATTGCAAGGACTGTCCTTATGGTAATTGTAAGTTTATCTTGCCTTAGCAAGATGCAACTATATCTTTTATTTATTTTTATTGTTTTGTTGCTACCAAGCAACATCCTCTAGTCAGAGCTGGAGGATGTACTAATAGAGACATAACCCATCGGACACTAAAAGTCCCAGATAAATCATGTTGATGAGAGGCTACTAATTAGTTCTACCCCTCAGAATACTAGGGCAGAATCCCTATTTGATTGGTACTTATACACTACAGGGTGTTAACCTTCTCTGAGTGCAGAGATGCAAAGAACAGAGACACCCGGATTCACTATCCTTCCATGCAGGACTAGCTTAGTCCTGCACGGAAGCGGCCATTTAGGAGCAGGACAGCAGTGCACCATGCATTTTAATGAATGCGTGCTGCCTGAGCTCCTAAATGGACATGGAGCATGTACGAGTGCAGGGGGTGTGTCTGAGAGCAGATCTCTCAGAATATACATGCCCCTGCAATGAAGAACAGCAGAGTATGAATAAGAGTGAGCGAGACCAATCATAGGTGTTCACATACCCTCAGCAACATCCCCCCATGTTTAAAAGAGCAATATATAAAACAGTAAAGATACAGAAGTGTTTTTTTTTTATAAAACAGATTCAATTTAACCGTAGTTGCATGGGTTTGCCCATTGCTTAGCTACAGTTAATGCAGCTTACATGGCACAAGAGGATAAAAAGCAAGATATATGCAAATGAAGCAGTTCAGCGATAGTGTAGTGGGCAGAGCATTCACCTTACAAGCAGTCATTCCCAGTTCAAGTCCCACTCCAGTACAATCCATTTTCCATGTCAAATCACTGTATGGTCAATTTATTTTGTTGCATAACCTATGATAACATGTATTTATAACATTTATATATTTATAACATATATTTATGAACTGGAGTACTACAATAAATGCAGATGTGAGGTGTCATTGTTACAATGCTGCAAAGTCCACAGATAATCACCAGTGCCCCATACAGTATATGTACATAGGAATCAGGGATACAAATGGAAGGTAAAATGTGTAATGAATGATAACTCCATACAGTTCCCAAATACACCACCTTCCCAAGAACCATTAGGCATTACTGTGAAAATTAGTCCGGTGGTAAGTGGAAGTAAGCACCAGTAAGCATGTGTAAGCATAATTAAGCAGTAGAAAGTGGGAAGTAAGCATATCTAAGCAATAGTAAGTGAGTTTAAGCCCATTTGCACAGGGGTAAGCAATGCGCACATAGGTTAAGCAATATTGAAGCTAACACTCTGTATGCATATTTAAATGAAGGTTAGCATTGCATACCTTCGTGCAAACCCATGAAAACCTGCTTAAAATTGCTTAAAAGTGCCTTAAGCACTCTGTGTGCATCAGCCGCTGTTCTGGCCAGAAACAAAATAAACAGGACCCTGTATGCTATAGCTGCAGTAGTTAGCCACTAAGCCATCACAACAGTACATAAGATTGAGGCATCACCAAACAGATCCTCACTATAGGAAATTCAAACTGAACATGTGAAAGGAATCTATATACAGTTTTACATTGTATAACCTACTAAATATGTGAACTGGAGTACTGCATTAAACCCAGATGTGAGGTGTCATTGTAATAAAGTGTTGAAATCCCCTAATAAATACAAGGACCCCATACAGTGTACGTACACATGAATCATGGATACTAAACATGTATATAAAACATGTAATGAATAATAAATCATTGCCACAATGCAAATATAATGTAACTTAAATATTAAGCAATGCTAAGCATTGCATAGCCCAGCTTAGTGGGTGTAAGTAATGTTTAGGCCAGCAAACTCAGTCTGCCTATTGGTATACCCCTTTAAGCAATGCCTGCCTTAGGTAATCAGGTTTGCTCATAGCTTAGCATTTTCAAAACTGGCCAATCATGGCAAAGTTCAAGAAACTGGCCCTATTTAAACCCAACAGGCAGGAATACATCTCATAACTGTTTATAGCTTTCCCTTGTAGGCACTATGTATGTAATGGGAGAGGGTGTGCACTTTCAAGCACAGTGCTGGGGCATCCAGGAGTCCAGAGTCATGGCAGGACTCCTTGTGAAAGACCACAACATGAGACTGCTGCAGGACCAGCACCAAGGTTCCCAATACAAAGTGGAAGCCTGGGTCCATCTCGCCTGTGACCCCACCAGTGCCACTGGCATACCCCTAACTGGTGAGTAGGTCAGGCATCACTATGCCAACCTGAAGCAGCGAAAGAGGGATCTCTTGGATTAGTGGATCCAAGAGCCTAGAAGGACAGGGGAGGTCCCAGCAGTGTGTAAGTATCAGTCCACTACTTGTTTAATAAGTGTCAGACATGTATATTATGGATAGGTATGGCAAAATATTCCTCTTATGTCTTTCACAGTGGCAAGTGAGTGGGCTATGAACCAGGAGGCCAATAGATGTAAATTGGAATGGTTACGACGCGAGGCGGGTTAGTAATACTCTTGCATATACTGTCATAGGAAATAAATATAAAAGTAGTAGTAAGTTAATTGCCTGTATAAAACCTGTATTGTATATCATTGCTGGAGCCTTCCTGTTTCCTGACAGAGTGCTCTTCAAACTATCTGGAGATATACAGAGCTGAGTATATTTTTCTGCCACTTCAGAGTTGTGTACTGGTAATTGTTGTTTGACTAATTTTATATCATTGCTGGTTGACTTCAGAGTTCTGCACTATTATTTTTGCTTCACTGTGTAGTTTTTTCAGATCTCTGATGAAGGAGTCCCCCCCCCCCCACTATTTCTCTGTATCTTAAGTGGGTATAACTGGTTTTACTTCCTGTGTGTTATCTGACTACCTCAAGAAATACTTGCATAAAATTAGACCCTCTTAGTAACAGCTTGCATAGCATTGCTGGAGCCTTCCTGTGTCCTGACATAGTGCTCTTCAAACTATCTGGAGATATACAGAGCTGAGTATATTTTTCTGGCACTTCAGAGTTGTGTACTGTTAATTGTTGTTTGATTCATTTTATATCATTGCTGGCTGACTTCAGAGTTGTGCACTGTTATTTTTGCTTCGCTGTATAGTTTTTCAGATCTGTGCTGAAAGTATTGGTTTTCCCATACCTATCCTCTCTATTCCTGTCTTGTTGTTTAAATTTGAAGGCATTTGCAGTTGCCCGCCCCCACTGTAGATTTGATCTGGGACACTCCCCCCAGTCCCATCTCCTTACCTCATTCTACCTAATAGACTCCTTCTGCACTTGTTTTTAGTCATTTTTAATTTAATTGCATTTTTTAAACTGTTTGGTCTAACATTGCTACATACTCAAGTGTGCTAGCTTACACTGCATTTGAATTGTTTTTACTGCTATTTTAGCTACTTTGTTGTATATATAAAAAAATAAAAAATAAAAAATACCTTTCCTGTAACTAGTGTAGTCCAGAATCAGACTGTATGTAAGCTTCTGAGCCCCTCCCCCCAAGTTTTCTGTGTTGGAGGGAAGCCTTCTAGCTTATCAGTAGGAGTGGTAAGCACTAGGTAAACTATCTACCACATAAGGAGTGGTTCTGGCTCAGAAATTGTAGTTATTGGCTGTTTGGGCAGTTTTTCCATCTCTCTCAATTTTCTGATTTAAAAGTCCGCATTTGCACTTGTTTCTCCCTTTCCTGTAACTAGTTTAGTCCAGATACAGATTATTAGTTTTAGCACTTGAATTTGCTTATTCGTGATCAGCACTTGTTCAGAACTTGTAAGCACTAAATAACCTAGTAATTACTACAGCACTCAACCTTCCTCATTACCTAGAGGAAAACAGTTTTGGTACTTATTTTCCTCACTTGCTTAGAGAAAAACAGCTTTTGTATTCACTTTCCTCACTTATCTAGAGGAAAATAGTTTTTTATTCAGGCATGTCCAAGGGTCAGCTCCCAGTGTTCTCTCCTGTCTATCTGATGAATCTGGGCATCTTGGGGCAATGTAGAAATTGCCTCATGTACACAGACAACCCTCTCCTCCTACCACCCAACACTACAACCTGGGAGAGATGCACTTATCTAGCCAAACTGGAGGTAAAGCTCTGTCCATTCAAGACTGAACTTGACAGTCAAGAGGAGAAGGTAAACACTTGCACCACACCACACTCATCACATAGTCTCACTAAATCTACACCACCAAAATCCACACATAGAAACACAAAAACATTAACGGAGGCTCTCAATAATAATCTACTCAAGCAACAGAGACCTCCAAAGCAGAAATGCAAGTAACCTCCACCCCCCAATACAACCCAAATGACAAATAGCCCGCAGACTCAGTGTGCCACTCAACCACAGCCAATAAGGCAAAACAACTACCCCAACACACTAGTCATAGGTGACTCTATAGTCAGGCACACTGATGTCCCATTCACCAGGTTAAACAATGAGAAGGTTACTGTCAGCTGCCTGTCAGGTGCCAGGATCCGCCACATAACCCATGCACTCAGGTCACTCTACAACAAGTACAAATATGACTCTATCATTGTCTATGTTGGTGTGAACGACCTGAGATGTACCTCCCTGGACTACATGAAAAGAGACATGGAAGAGCTCTCCGATCTTGTAGCCCAGGCAGGTATGACCCTAGCCCTGAGTAGCATTCTGCCATCACCTAGAATGATGCCGCAGTACAAGGACAAAATGATTGACTTCAACAATTGGCTAAGCTTCTGGTGCCATTCTAAATGGATCCAGTATCTGTCTGCCTGGGATGACATGGTTGACAGACCACTATGCTTTGCCAGAGATGGCCTTCACCTGTCACCCCTGGGATTCCGGATACTGGCTAATGTTCTTGCCGGCCCTATAGTGCCTTTTTTAGGCAAGGTTTAAATGACAAATTCACCACCATAACAGGAACAAGTAAGCAAAAACTGAGGGTAATGCTACTCAATGCTAGAAGCCTAAATCTCAAAATACACACACTTGAGGCACTCCTTAAAATGGAGAACATTGATATCTGTGGAGTGACTGAGACCTGGTTCACGGCTCCAGAGAACACCCTTGCACTACCAGGCTATAACTCATACCACACTTTTTGGCATGTAACCTGGACCGGAACACCAACGGTGGAGGTGTGTCCATATTCATTAAGGATATCCACACCTCCAGGCTAGTTTCTCAGCATAATGCAGCCGAGGTTATCCAAGTGCAACTAACTCTGGGCAAAGCTGCAATCCAAATTATAGCTTGCTACAGATCACCCACCATGTCCCAGGATTCCCACTCCTCTTTTCTTGATGTACTGGAAAATATTAGGGTTCAACCAAACACCCTAATAATGGGCGATTTCAACTACCTCACAATTAACTGGGAAAACTACTTGTGTACCAACTCCTTCACTCAGCGCTTTCTGGAATTCATAAACTCCAATGCCCTGGATCAACTTATCCACATCCCCACCAGGGGCAACAATATCCTAGATCTAGTCATTACTAACATGAGTGACCAGTGTTCCACACCTGAAATCAACGCCTCATTGGTCCGATCCGACCATAAACTAATTACTCTAGATATCCACATCCTGCCCCCAACCCCCATTAAGGATACCATGGTAAAAAAATTTCTCCAAAGCCAACTTCATGCTTCTTAAGACAGAAGTGGTGAACTTCATGACACCCATGCAGGTGGACAATACAGTTACAACTACTGAATCCAACACAATTTCAGTTTATAAGCACCTACATGAGTGCGTGGATCATGCTATTCCAAACAGAACCAAGATGCTATCCTCCAAAAAAAGGAAGCCAATCTGGTGGTCCCCTGCCATAAACAAACTGTACAACAGAAGGAAGAAATTGTTGCAAAAGAGAGTAAAATCCCATGAGTAGAAGAGCTTCCTGGTCAGCCTCAGTAAGAAGCTGCGATCCCTGATAAAATCCTCCAAAGCTAATTACGAAAGCAAAATCGCCACTGATTCTACAGACAACCACAAAGCATTCTATAGCTATGTCAAGAATCTCAATGGCAACACTTAGATCTGCTCTGAGTTACAGCACAATGGCACTAAATATACAGACCTAACTGATATTGCCAACATCCTGGCAGATAGGTTCAGTGCTAACTTTACCCCCCCCCTCACCCCATAAAGAGCCCATCTCTATACTGGAAGAGTGCAAAGTTCCTGTAATCACGGCTGCACAGGTAAAAAACCACACTCTCCAAAGCCAAGAACACAGCATCCATGGGACCAGACAACATCCCAGGCTGTGTTCTACACGAACTACAGAATGAACTGGCACCCCACCTAAGTACCATGTTCAGTCATAGCCTCACCTCAGGCTTTGTGCCTGCTGAATGGCACACAGCGACGGTTATCCCACTACACAAGGGGGGAGCCACCATGGACCCCAGGAACTACTGCCCCATTAGCCTGATGAGCCTGGTCTGCAAGGCCATGGAACATATCATCATGGAACTTATAAACAAATACATTGGTAATCTCCAAACTCTGGACCCCACCCAGTTTGGGTTTGTAAAAGGCAGATCATGTCTCTTAAACCTGATATACTTCTTTGAAGCAGTCCCCAAAGCCGTAGACAAGAGTAAGGTGGTTCACACAGCCTACCTAGATCTTGCCAAGGCTTTTGACACCATCCCACACTCTGGAATTATAGATAAACTCACTAAACTAGGTATAAATCCCGATTTCACAAGATGGGTTGCCAACTGGCTCACTGACAGAACCCACACTGTGAAAGTAGCAGACTCCAAATCCAACTTCAGACCAGTGACAAGTGAAGTACCACAGGGTTCAGTCCTGGGTCCTCTCCTGTTTGATATCTACTTCTCTGAAGTACAGGCTAACACAGAAGGTCTTTGGCTAATGAAGTTCACAGATGACTGCAAACTAGGAGCAATAATCGAAACTCTTAATGATGTTGACATCCTACAAAAGGGCCTCACTGAGACAGATGCCTGGTGTCAAGCCATGGCCTCAAGCTCAATGCCAAAAAGTGCATTGTTATCCCCTTTGGTACCCATGAACTACAACATAGGTGGTAGTATACTTAACACCGAAACCTTGGGACACAGGTGGACAGTAGCCTCTCCTTTGATAATCACATCGACACAGTAGTCAGGAAGTCCTTCTACATGCACACCTCATCACAATAGGTTTCTCATCCAGAAAAAAAGAGGTCATTGTCCCCCTCTACTCATCACTTATTAGACCCATTATAGAGTACAATGCCCCTTTTGGTATGTACCTCACAAGACATATACAACAACTGGAAAGGCCGGAGAAATACCTCACAAAGAGGATTACTGGCCTCAAACAGATACCCTACGCAGACCATCGCAAAAAAACTCCAGCTTTACTCCTTTGCATATCGCCTACTCAGAGGAGATCTCTGCCTAACATACAAAGCTATGTCAAACCCAGAGCTGTTGGACATGCTCCACTTAAAGAAATCCCAATTCCTCCGAGCTACACGCTCTAGGGACCTAAACCTTGTCACCACAATAAAGAAGACATGCCAGAAGGATACATTCCTGTCCCAGAGACTTCCCATACTCTGGAATAAACTACCTATCTATATCAAACAAAGCTCCTCATTAGCACTCTTCAAGAAAAATCTTGATGATTGGATGGGAAATAGGAAATTCACCCCTGGGATCACCTCTGTGGCTCTGCTCGACAGTGGCACAGGAAAATAATTTTCTTGGGTGGCAAAAGCCAGGGTACCTTTTTGGTTGGGCTTGTATAGGCCCCAGGGCAGATAGCCTAGTACCTACCTATGAACCTATGGACCTATGCATGTACTGCATGCACCAGAGAATATGGCAGGAAGAATCTCATATAGGTTGTATGTAAATAAATGCATAATAGCCTGACAATAAAGGCCAAACCGCTGGACTGCATGTGTTTACTCTGGTATCATATGGTAAGGTAGATTTTCAATCACTTAATAGTACTGTTGTATTAGGCACTGTTACCCACACTGTGCTACATAAATAAAATGTATAGAAATGTCTGTATATGACTGGTGTAATCCCAGGAGGTCATATAGTACAACTGAGAGAGACTTAGACGGAAAACAGTGAAAAGACAGACAACAAAATACAAATAGCACACTCAACTGAGACGTGAACTGTTGTATTGTTAGCACACACAGCCATGATTTGAATCCTGGGAGTGGTAGTAGGCTGCATACAGAATCATGCCCCACAACTATACAGATATGTCCAGAGTGTCCAGTAAATCAGCCCATATGTGCTGCCTGTCACCCTGTCCCCCTGGGAAATCAGTGGGATGATCCCAGACGTTTAGGCAGCAAACAAGAAATACAACTGTTTGTCAGACATCTATAAGAACAAACCTGTCACTTTAGCAACTTCCCAAAAATGTTATGAGAGTAATAAGCCAAGTATGTCCCATCTACACCTCCATGTTGTCAAGCTGTGACCAGAGTGTGTACAGT